>NW_016107460.1:2228335-2277815 GCF_001604975.1 Cebus imitator | reverse complement strand
AAAAAAAAAAAAAAAAAAAAAAAAAAAAAAAAAAAGCCCACAGAAACTTGATCTACCTCAACTCCAGCAAAAATTAAACTGAGAGAAAATATCATGGTAACTTATTTTAAAACATAAATCAATTACTAGAACCAGGCCAAATCAATGTCTTTGAGAAGCTACAGGGTCTTGAGTCAAATTACTGGGGGTGGGCATGGTACTTTTTCTTAAATACACTTAAAATTGAAAGGATCACTCTGATTATGAAGTCTGAATTTTTCCTTCTAACCCTTCTGTGGCACATGACCAGTGTATTTGGTGGAAAACACATTCCTCAGACCCCAGGTTAGGCCAACTTGTCCTAGTTTAACTTGTGCTGTGCTTTTTAATAATAGCAACTCAAGACGGAAACATCTGGAAAAATACCATGACAGAGCTGATGGGATCAAAGACCAAAGTGAAATGGTCTATTGTTAATTTCCAGGAACTGACACAGAGTGCAGAGTGAAATACCTCAGTTGGGCATGAATCCTATTGGATTTCTGAAAAGCTTGCATATTTCTATATTCCCTCAGCTGATAACTGAAGGAAAAATAGTTCAGTGAAGTTGAGGAAAACTAAATCTTTGTGCATGTGTCTGCATATGCATGTGTATACACACGTACATGCCAAAGAACTCAGGTCTGCATGCAACATGTTAACAGTGTATTCCTCTGCTGGCAAAGATAACTTGCCATAAAAATACCAAAAAAGACAAAAGCAAGCTGAAGAAACAAGTAAGTCCTTCATGACATGAAATTAAGAACTGTGCTTGCAAAGAAGTATCCTAGTCTCCCACCAGACTGAATTCCAGGGGCAATGGATTTCTGATGTATCTTAGCTCCCCTCACCAGTTGGGGCAGTGTCTGGCACATAATTTTGCAGTAACTGAAGGTGTACTGGATGAAGGACTAATGAATGCATAAATGAATGGGAGAATAAACAGAACAAGCAGCAATCTTCATAGTCTCAGTACTGAATTCAAAGTGAGAAGTCTAAACCTTGACTCTTTTCCAGCCTTTCCCATTTGCAGCCAGTCTGCCTCCTTGAATTTTGTTCATTACATTACAAAGAAAGAAAACAATACTTACCTACCTTGAGTAGACACTTGATGTTTAGCTATTTACAGAACTAGGACTAGAAAGACTCTTCGGTCATTACCTCCGTCTCTTTCTCTGTCCATAGCAAGTGTATTATGACAGACAGAATGGATGTGAATTGAAGAAATGTCCAAGAAATGAGATAATGCAGTCTCCTTGGGTAACAACTGGAGTTAGAGCACTGAGCAAATGAAAATTGCAACAGAAATGGTAAAGAAAATTAATAGGAACTGAAGTCTTTGATGAGAATAAGACTAGTAAGACTATTTGGGGGAAAATAATTCGAACAATTTGAATCGGGTTCTATGACTCAATGATCAAGCCCTAGAATATAAACCTCAGGAATGCTTTATCTTTATTCATTTTTTTGTTCATTAGTGTATCCCAAGGGTCTAGAACACCAGACATATTACAGATGCTTAGCACATATTTGTGGAATGAATAAACCTTAATATGTTTAAAAAAAAAAGAGGGAGGCATGAAACTCCATTATATTAGTCCAATTTATTCTCCAATTTGTTTACTCTATATTTCTCCCCACTGCGGTGCCACACAATGATACTTTTGATCATACAGTTTAAAGGACAAAAAGGTAGACAATAAAATGTCTTTCCCTTCCCCTACCTTGAGCTCCTTTTCCATACAGCCTCTGAATATTTGGGGAATAAAGTCAAAAGTCTGCAGCTGGAGAACAGTAGGATCAATTCTGTGTACTTAATAAGGTGTGAATGCATTCTGTAACAGCAAGAGAAAAGAGGAAGTGCTAGCTTTCTCTCTTTACAGTTTGTGTGAACATAAATTAAATGCTGGAAAGTTATAAAGTCGTGGTGCAGTTTTTTAAAACATTTATATCTCTGATGTCAGGGGTGGTAGAAATAATTTGTAAATGGCCTGCAAAGCAAATTTGCCTCCTAAAGTTGTTAAAACCTGAGTTCTGTGAGTCCCAGCACCTATTTTTATCTTCTGCTGTATAACAAGCATATGAACATTTGTCATAGGTACTCTGATAACAAGTACACTTTGTACAATCACATAGGGTGTTTTCTTAAACGTGAACATGTTTTTGTTTTAAAATGCCATCTGCAAATTTCTTCTAGCCTGCCTGTACATTTAGGTTAGTACAAGTTTATAAGAGCTCAAAAGTGTAGGGAGACTCCTCTTAATTCCAGGAAGAAACAAAGGTGGAATAGGCCAAGTTGCGTTTATTACACTTCTTACCAGCATCCACGGTCTTTTCTCTTCTTTGAAAGCATCCTGCCTTATTCATATCCCTCTTGAGACAGAACAAGACTGGACTTCACCAAAAAAGACTAACTACCCAAGCTTTTCCCCAAAGGCACTGTCGGTTAACAGGCATGTTGCAGAAGAATCTGTGTGAAGCCCTCGACTGCTCTGACTTGTGTGCCCCAGAAGCTAAATTAGGTCACAGCAGCTGCAAAATATTAAATGAGGCAGGGGCGGCCGGAGCAACTCTATAAGAAGCTGACATTCCTCAAAGCATGAATTGGAAGCCAAAGTGAGAGTTTTTGTTTTGCCTTTTGAAAATATATCTTTCTATTTCCCACTATCATTTAACTAACAGCTCCTCTAACTCTCCACCCCCTCAAAAGAGAAAAGAGAAGACGGGAAGGAGTCACATCAAGGACCAATTTTCCTTAAGCAAAATTCTTTCCTTGTTAGCCATTCTGCAAAAGTTCATTAGCTGAATAAACCATTCTCCACAGACCTCATCTTTATTCCTCTCTTCTTTCCCCTCCCCGCTTCTTTTTAACCTTTCAGCACAGAATTAAGTCTTTGTGATATTCAGCACATCAATGAACTCACCCAGCCAGGCAGAGCTCCTGGGCCGGGGCAGGGGTGACTTTGTGGGCTGCATTCCAATTTATCGAGGTGGTGACAAGGAGACCCAGCCCCAGCCCTCCAATGGGCCCTGTGTCTGAGTATGATTCATAACACAAATATGTTTAGAAAGCGAAAGAAAAGAAGAAAGGAGCATGGGATTTGAAGTCATTGAATCAGTATTGTTGCAAGATTTAGAGCCTTCTGTGGGGAGAGAAAGAGAATTAGTCTTGTGTCCTAGCACCCAATCCACAGACAGATCTGCATCAAAAGAAGGCATTTCACATCTTCTAAGATAAGCTCAAATGAAAACCAAACCAAACAAACCCCACATCTACTCTTCCCACTCCACCATCCCACACCCACCCTGTTCTGGCAAAATAAATGTACAAATGAATGAATGAAATAAGTCCTTTTTGACAATGGTCAATCTTACTTATATATTTTTCTTTATGAATACTGTGGTATGTATGCCAAATTAGCTGCTAATTCTTTTTTATGAGATTTGAAAAAATGCTGCAGAGATTTTTAAATAGTCAATGAGCTTAAAGAACAAATGGAGTCTAATAGATTCAAAACAAAATGATTGCCTAGAAGTATGCTGATTCCTAAAATAAGATTTTTTTTAAAAATGATAAAGTTTTTTTGTCTATTTTTTTAAATGCCATATAACTAATATCTGAATAAAAGGAAATGACAATGTCTAACTTTTCTCTTACTCCCTTATTTTTAACAGACTTGTGTATGTTTTACATTTTATCCAGAAATCTCCTAACAATGCAGGTAGCAGATGGAGGAAATAAAAGCTGCATATTAAAAGTAGGGTGGATAAGAATATCAGCTTGAATGTGTGCAGCCACTAATAACTATCATCCACTTTAAGTGATAAAGATTGGCAAGGCCCTCATTAAAGCAGAATTTCTTAAATCTCCCAACAGCGGTTGTGCATTTTCTTCATTTATAAAACACAATATCTGATTCAGTCACAGAAGCCTCATAATATTGTCTTATCTTGACAAAATTAAACAGCTTTGCCTTTCCTTTCTTCTACTCTAGTAAGCTTTGGCATTGACATAAAATTTCTGCTGAGACCAAACAGCCCTGCCGACTTTACAACATGTAAAGAATCCCATTCATCCTGAGCAGCCCAGGGGAGTCAAGGTGGAAAATGGGTGCTATATTTAGTGATTCTGCCCAACGATCGGATTACGGATTCCAAAGATTCACATTCCTTAAATGTTTCAGTAACATTTTCCTTATTTTATTTCATAATTTTTATTTTTTAAGAAATGGTCAGGGCATGGATTTAGCTTCCTAATTGGTGATCACATGAATCGGTCTACATTTCAAATGTGGGGTGTACCAGCCCATCTACTTAACTTTTGGAGACAGATTCAACAAAATCCAGGACAGGCTGCACTCCCTTTTGTCCTGACCTCAATCTTGCTTACAAAAGAGAACACTTTTAGATGTGAAAAAAAAAAGAAAAATAATAACGAGTTGTTTATCTACTCTAGACTTCTTGTGAAATACAACTACAATTCCTTCATCTCTCTTTAGTCACAAAGTTTCAGCTGATGTCACGAGTGTGATCATAGGTCAAAGTGTTTTATCTACCATTGAGTAAAGAAAAAGAGGAACATTTCCAGCCAGCTTTGGATGAAATAGTTTCAACACATATTTGGTATTTTCATCCTCTTCTCTGAATAAGTAAGAAACAAAAAGTTAAAAAGCTTTATAACTAATAAATGTCTCATTTACTATATGTGAAATAAGAGTTGAATTAGTCTTCTGAAATTAATTAAATGTTTTAGCTTCTGTGAAAGCTGTAATATTTCTAACTGGGCAAACTAGTTTAAGTTCATGATTCTTTCTAAATCTTATTTTTTTTTAAGTTTTTAATCATTTCACAAATGAAGAAGATATAATTTTGTAAAAATTTAATAATTATGAGTGGTACACATATTAGTCCCATATATATTTTTAAAAACCATATTCTCCTGCTTGCAAAGAGTTCATAAGTTATTTTTCTATTTTTTCCTAAGAGTCTTTTCCTAAGGTAAGGCTCACGAATATAGGTTATGATTAATTTTTTTCTAGAAATATTTTTAAAAAATCCAAGTACTTTTCATAACTGTTAATAAGATACCTATTTCTTTTACAGAAATAAAAAGGTTGAGAATGATGGTTTTCAATAAAGTGAGCAAAGCACAGAACACGTTTATAGAAAACGCACAGCCTAACAGCCTGTGTGTTCCTGGAAGGTCTGGATCACCAGCTGTGTTTGCACCTGCTTAGCTGCCCCTGGCCTTTATACTAACAGGCAAGCCTCCTTCAAATTAGGCTATCTGGAGTCTATACCCACTCTTCTCCCACAGCTCCCTTCCTAATTGAGGCACATCACACACTCAGAAGTAAAGCTTATTTTCTAAAGACTTTGGAGTGTCTGAAGATTAAGGTCTGGGTTACTGTACAATCCTCAACTTACAGAGTACGCCTTTGCCTATCAAAATGTAATCCATACCTCAGTTTGAACCTCTTTAGGTAGGTTTCATTAATGGACCATTCATCCTTTGTGTCTTCTTTCTATAAGTAGCAATTAATGTTGCCAGCATCATGGGGGAGAAAAACTAAGACAGGCATTTAAAAGAACTGTTCTATAAGAAGCAAAGAGGAAAGTGCTTCCCAGCCAGAAATTGGGAACAACCATACTGGTTTCCTTAACATATCAAAATGACAAGATTTTTAAAATAAGTAAGTACAGTATAACCCAAGACCCCCTTCCAGAACTGACTTGTAGATATCAAGGGAGGTGAGGTTTGAGACATGTGAGTAGGGAAATTAATACCTCAAAACTTTCAGTAGGGAAGAAGGTGGACTTTGTCAAAAGTTAGAAAACTTTCAAGGTGCTATTTGAAAAGCATAAATAATTGTCTTTTCACTTTCCTTCATTGTGAGAGATACTTGAGGGATATGAATTTGGTAAGAGACAGGAAAAGAAGACCCTCATGGTATGCTGCTGCAAAAAACAGTAGCAAGATAAAAACTGTTATAAGTTCTAGAGACTGTATTTACTCAGAAGCTTCTCAATTTGTACCAGTAGTCCTGAAGTTACATGTCCTGAAAAGAACGTCCTTCCTATAGTTCCATTCTTTTACACAGCAATATCATGTATTTAGGTTCTGAATCTGGGTTTGTTTTTTTCCCCTCAAAACTGGAAATGTTTGGTAACAGAATTGAAAGGAGTTGTGCTTTATTATGTCTGTTTTGCCAGGAGGGCATCCGTATTCATACTGGTAGCAATATCTAATATCTGTCTATCAGATCACACACACACAAAAAAAAACTAAATCTCAACTGTGAATGCTCATTTACTCTCCTGCTACATCCCCTAAAAGAAAGCCTGCCAGTCATGGAGAAAAGCCAAAAGATTAAAACTCGAAAATGCATCAAAGTGATGCTCAGGTATATTTGCTCATTGGTTTAATAATTATTTAATGATAAAAATGTTTGCTTTAAAATTTTTCATAAAATATAACTAATAATTTAAAAATCACTCAGAGGTATTACTAAATGTTGAATTA
This sequence comes from Cebus imitator, assembly GCF_001604975.1. Taxonomy (NCBI): domain Eukaryota; kingdom Metazoa; phylum Chordata; class Mammalia; order Primates; family Cebidae; genus Cebus; species Cebus imitator. The sequence goes on along the minus strand of NW_016107460.1, from coordinate 2,271,274 downwards.
AACAACTTTAAGTCTTAGGTTCATGATATACCAAACACACACATATTGTGATGAAATAGATTCCAGCATTATGATTGACCCTGAATATTGAAATAATAAAAAAATTATCATTGTCATTTAGGAGATTTCACTGGGTGGATGACAGTCTACTGTTCCAGTTTTTGGTTTACAAGATATGAAATCAGGTGTTTCATGACAAAAATTATCATCATTTCCAATTGAACATTCAAATGGCAAGATCCTGCATTAATGGATGGACAAGTTCAGGGTTCCAAGTTCATTCCCACGGGTAAACAGTTGAGAAATTAATGGGGATTATTTTGGAAATTCACAGTTGTCATCTGTTTCTACTTCCCCAAAGCAGTCCAATACAAGGATATTGGGGAGAGGATGGAAAAAGGTTGAAAAATTGTTTCAGACTGTCATATTAATAATTTGAAGGTTGGCCATAGGAAAAAATCTTTTTATATGACATATTTCAATTCTGTTCCTTTACATGGAAAAATGCACAACTACAAAACGAATGCAAGGAATATGTACACTCACAGAGAACAGTCAGGTAGACTAGCTGTCTTAATACTTGGCTAGCCGAGTAATACAAAGAGTGAAGCAATCATAAACAATTGGTTTGGGTTTTTTATTGTTGCTACCATTATTATTATGACTAATGATTAAGTCTTCAGGAGATGATCATATCTCATGCCCTTTGTAGCAGATTTTGTTATTTCATTATATTGCGTTTAAATATCCAATTGTTCTAGCCTTATTTGTTAATCACAGGTCAATCACTTGGGAGCAAATACCAGGAAATGGCAATTTATGAGAGAAGCTGTGCTGGTACCATGATCTTTATTCAGTGGCAGCAGACTACACGGTATGTTCTAATGTTAGGTATAATGAATTCTAAAATAAATATGCTGATGCAGTTAACATCAAGAAGAAAGCATAATGAGCAATGGCTACAAATTCCTTATAAAAATATACTCTTTTATCTGGAGAGTTCTCATGCCAATTCCTTTCCCTCAGCAATTTATTTTTGGGTCGGGAGCCTCATTTGTGTGGCTTTTAAGGAAGACAAGTATGGTAGTCCACTCTCATGCTGCTAATAAAGACATACCTAAGACTGGATAATTTATAAAGGTAAAAGGTTTAATTAACTCACAGTTCCACATGACTGGGGAGGCCTCAGGAAACTTACAAACATGGCAGAAGGATAAGCAAACACGTCTTCCTTCACATGGCAGCAACAAGGAGACATGCCAAGCTAAGGGGGAAAAGTCCCTTAAAAAACCATCAGATCTCATGAGAGCTCACTAACAAGAGAATAGCATGAGGATAAGTGCCCCATGATTAAATTATAAGAGTTCCAACCAGGTCCTTCCCATGACACGTGAGGATTATGGGAACTACAATTCAAAATGAGCTTTGGATGAGGACACAGCCAAACCACATCAAGAATCAAAGAAAGAATGCCGCGTGTGTATAGTCCTCAATAGATCCTTTGCAGTACTCAAATTATCTAAGACATTACACAAAGACTTACTTGGTTAGAATATCAACAATTTCCATGTGCCAAGTGGCTTCAGTTAAATCTTGCTTCGGGAGTATTTGAAGCATATACTTTTCAAATACATAATGCAGTAAATCTAAAGGCTCTGACAGGAGGAATACAGGATGCTTTGCAATGCACAAAGGCAAAGCATCACACTTAGGTTGGGGAAAGAAAGGCTTGGGTTGGTTTTGTTTTGTTTTGTTTTGTTTGCTGTTTTTTGTTTGTTTGTTTGCTTGTTTTGGAGACAGAGTTTCGCTCTTGTTGCCCAGGCTGGACTGCAGTGGTGCAATCTTGACTTGCTGCAAACACTGCCTCCCGGTTCAAGCGATTTTCGTACTTCAGCTTCCCAAGTACCTGGGATTACAGGTGTCCACCATCACACCCAGCTAATTTTTCTGAGGGAAAATACTACATAAGCTGACACACAAAGGATATGTGAGAATTACATGAGAAGAGGAAGAGTGATCCCAGGCATAGGAATCAATATCTGTGACAAAGCCCTGAAAGAATTTCAAGGTAGAAGGAGTCAAGCACAAGAAAGGAAACAAAGCTAGTGAGATAATGTAGTGCCAGGGCACACTAGTCCTCACAAAAGTCATGTGGAGTTGTCTGGATGCTTTTATCAAAGCAAGAAGGAATTGGGAAAGGATTCTCTGCAGTATTGTGACATGACTGTATTTTAACATGCTCACTCTGGTTAGAATTGGATGGGAAGTAGGAGAAACTGGAGCCAGGAAAACCATTTGAGAGACTGCAGCAAGCAGTGTAGCGGGTGAGAAATGGGGGTGGCAGGAGCTACACAGTAAAGGCAGTGGGAAGGAAGAAGGCGAAGTTTCCTTTGTATTGAACTCCTATGAGTCAGCATATGTATTATTTATATTGTATATAATACATAACACATATTACATATTTTAAAAGAGCACACACCAAATAGTTATAAAAAATTATTGTTTTTTCTAAAGTAGCTCATGCATTAAGATGAAAGTGTAACAGAAATTCTGTGAAAGTGAATAATAAAAGAGCTTTTAAAATAGTTTGACCTTAGATCTGGAAAGCTAATGAAAATTAGAAGTAAATTTCCATCTTAGGGTCTGAATCACACAATAAAGGAATAAAGGAATCACACAATAAAGGAAGAAAGTTTTAAGAAAGCTTAAATAAACGAAAACTGGAAATGAGAAACACCAGGTAGGTATGAATAGGCTGCTGAATAAAGCTGTCAGCAACTGAGCCAAGAGCTCAGCCTCATATGGAGGACAATGTGCACTGTGAAGGAAACATCCCTATTATGTGAATGTGAAGTAGAAGGGCATACGAGCAAAGGAAATTGCAAAATGGAGCTACAGAAAAATTTATCACCTGTTTATGTGTCAGTTCACAGTCACATAAATAGGTAGTAAGATAACATCCAATTTAATATCATGGGGATTGTTACAAAGTAAAAAAAAAAAAAAATGTTACTGCAATTTTTCAAAATGGTGAAAATGTCCTGCTATAATTTCAGAGATCTAGAATCTCTGTGGCTATAACATCTCATTTTCTGTAATATATTAATATGAGGCTTAGAGAGAGGGCTCTGAACATTCCCAGACTATTTCCCAGAAGTCTTAAAAATAATAGGGCAAATAATCTTAGCATCATTTGAGTACTAAAGTTACAGTTTTATTTTGTACTCTTAAAATTTTTTAGACATTTTCATTAGATACAACACATATAATAAATGCCACATATTTGAAAGGTACAATCTGATAAGCTTAGGCATGTGTATACCCAGGAAACCATGGCCACAAAAAAGATAATGAACATATCTATCACTCCCCAAAGGTTCCCATTTGTAACCTTCCCTTCCATCCCTGCCAGCACTTCTCCCTCCAATCCACAGGCAACTACAGATTGCTTTCAGTCATAACAGGTTAGTTTGTATTCTCTAGAGTTTAGAGAATACAAATGAAATAATACATACGCACTCTTCATCTGGCTTCTTCAGCATAATGATTTTGAGAGTCACCCATGATTGAGCATGTATCAATAGTTCACTCATCTTTATTGTAAGTAACAGTCTATTGCATGGGTATATCACAATTTGCTTATCCATTCGCCTGTTGATAATGTCTGTGTTCTTTCCAGTGCTTGACTATTGTGAACAAAGCTGCTATAAACATTTGTATAGAAGTCTACATATATATAGGCATATATTTCCTTTTCTTATGTAAAATACCTAGGAGTGGAATGGTTGAGTCACATGGTAAATGTTTAACTTTTGAAGTCACTGCCAAACTGCATCAGCACTTTATGAGGCTTCAGGATTATCCTTGCCCATATTTTGTATGTTTTTTTTTTCTAATTTTAGCAATTCTAATGGGTGTGAAGTGATAGTGTATTGTGGTTTTTGATTTGCATTTCACAAATAGCTAATGATGTGGAGCTTCTTATATGCTTATTTGCTGTCCACATATTGTTTTTGGTGAAGTATCCAAATCTTTTTCCCATTTTTGCTAATGGATTATTTTATTATGTTTTGAGAGTTCTTTACATATTCTGACATAAGTCTTTTATTAACATACAATATGCTAATATTTCCTCCTTGTCTGTAACTTGTCTTTCCATTTTTCTTTAAAAAAAAAAATATGTATGAGACATGGTTTCACTATGTTGCCCAGACTAGTCTCAAACTCCTGTGCTTAAGTGATCCTTCAGCCTTAGTGTTCAGAGTACCTCGGATTCTAGGTTCAAGCCACCATAACCAACTGTCTTTTCATACTCTTAATAGTCCTTAAGATTGTGGTAAGAAATATATATCATAAAATTTGCTATTTTAACTATTTTTATGTGTACAATTGAATGGCATTAAACAGATTTGCAATGTTATGTAACCATTATCACTATTTCCAAAACTTTTTCATCACCTTAAACAGAAATTCTGTAACCATCAAGCAATAATTCCCTATTCTCCATTCCTTCCACCTCCTGATAAGCTCTAATATACTTTATTTTCCATGAATTTGCCTATTCTAAATATTTCAGGTATGTGGAATTATACAGTATTTGCCCTTTGCTTCTGGATTATTTCATGTAGAATAACATTTTCAAGGTTCACCCATGGCACATCACATATCAAAACTTCAATATTTTTATGGCTGAATAATATTCTATTCCAGGTATATAAAATATTTTGCTTATCCTTATAAATATTTTAGTGAGGATAACGTTTTGATTTTACTATGTCCAGTTTATCCACTTGCTCTTTTATTGATTGAACATTTGGTATTGCATCTAAAAAATCTTTGACTAACTGAAGTTCACAAATATTTCCTCCCATGTTTACTTAAACATTTTTATCATTTTAGGTTTATATTTAGGTATTGACCAATTTTGGGTTAATTTTTTCTATACTGTGGGATATGGATCAAATTTCATTTTATTTCATTTCAATATCCAATTGCTCTAGCTTTATTTGTTTAAAAAAAAAGATTCTTTCTCCACTGAATTGCCTTTGCATTTAAAAAAAAAAAAAAAAGCTTGCCATATATGTGCTTGTGGATAATATATAAAAATAGAAACGGTTTTTGTGTAAAGTGATTTTGTTTGTAACTGAGGTTTGGAAAATTCATCAATTAGTTCAAGAAGCTTCTTTGGATGAGTCCCTCTAGTTTTCTATGTGGACAAACATGGCATCTGAGAATAAAAATCGTTTTCCTTTCTAATCTGGGTTTGTCTTCTTTCTTTTTCTTGCTTTATTCCGGTGGTTAGAATCTCCAGTTGAATGTTTAATGAAAGATAGGACATCTGGCCTTGTTTCTGATCACTGGAGAAAGCTTTCAGTCTTTCACCATTAAAAATCATGTTAACTATAGGCTCTTCATAGATGTCCTTTATTGAACTGTGAAAGTTCCCATCAGTTCCTAGTTTACTAAAAGTTTTTGTCAGTTATAGCTGTTGGATTGTGTAAGATGTTCCTACTGCATCTACTGAAATGATCAGATGATTTAATTTTTAAAATTCTAAAACTATTGTCATTTAAACTGATTGATTTTTTTTTTCAATGTTAAACCAGCCCGGCATTACTGGGATAAATTCCACGTCATCATCAATATGTTAAAAAAAATTTTTTTTACAAGTTATTGGATGTGATTTGCTAAAAAATATAAAGAACTTTGGCAATGGGGTTCATGAGTGATAGTGATTTGTAGGCTTCTGATATGCTTCAGATCTATGTCCCTACCCAGGTCTCATGTGGAATTGTAATCCCTGGTGTTAGAGGCAGGGTCTGGTTGGAGATGACTAGATCACAGGGGTGGATCCTTCATGAATGGTTAGCACCATCACTTTAGTTAACTTGACAGAGTTATCAAGAGACCTAGTTGTTTAAAATGTGTAGCACCTCCTCACTCTCTCTTCCTCCTGTGCCAGCCATGTGAAATGCTGGCTCCCCGCTTCACCTTCAACCATGATTCTAAGTTTCCTGAGGCCTCCCCAGAAGCAAAGCAGATGCTAGCATCATGCTTCCTATCCAGGCTCTTTGGAACTGTTGAATTGGCTCATTAAACTATAAGCCAATTAAACCTCTTTTCTTTATAAATTACCCAGTCTCAGGTATTTCTTTATAGCAGTGTGAGAACAAACTAATACAGCTTCATTTCTTGAATATCTTTTTCTGGTCTTGTAGATAATGCTGGCTTTATAAAATGAGTTGAGAAGTATTCTCTCATATTCAATTTTTTACAAGAGATTTGTGAAATTAATATTACTTTTTCTTAAAAGTTTCATAAAATTCATCAGAAAGGTCGACTGGACATGAAGTTTCTTATAGAGAAGGTATTTTATTACGAATTGATTTTTAAAATAAATATAGAATACTAATATTTTCTGTTTCTTTTTGTTGTGTTTTTCAAGGAATTTTCCATTTCATCTAAGTTGTCAAATGTATTGGTAGGCAGTGATTCATTATCTTCCCTTATTATCACTGTAATCTATAGCATCTTAGTGATATCACCTTCCTCATTCCTGATATTTGTAATTTGTATCTTTTCTATTCTTCTTTATCTTCATCAGCCTGGATAGAGCTATATTATTTTTAACAATCTTCCCAACAAACAAGCTTCTGGTTTTATCTATTTTCTCTATTGTTTTTCCTCTATTTTATTGGTTTCTATTGTGACGTTTATTTTCTTTACTTTGAATTTTTCTTTCTTGTTTTTAAAGTGGAAGTGGGTGTCATTGATTTGAGACAATGGAGCAATAGTCTTTTAGAGTAAATTTCCCTCTAAATATTGCTCTAGCGGCAACTCGCAAATTTTGATGGATATCTCTTCATTTTCACTTCATTCAAAATATTTTCTAATTTTCATTTTGACTTCTTTGACTTACGGAATATCTTATTACTTAGAAATGTCTTATTTCATTTAGAAATAATTCACTACTTTTAAGATATCTTTATAATCCTTACTTCTAAGTTAATTCCATTGTGGTCAAGCAACATGTATGACTTGAATCTTTTAAAATTTACTGAAACTTGTTTTATCATGTATGTTTCTCTTGCACTTGAAAAAAAATGTGTATTTTGCTGTTGTTTGGGAGATTATTGTGCAAATGTCAATTAGATCAAGTTGACAGTGTTGTTCAAGTTGTCCATAACCTTACTGGTTTTTTCCTAAATTTTTCTATCAATTCTCAAGAGAGGAATATCAAAATCTCTGAATATAATTGTAGATTTCTCTATTTTTCCTTGTAATTTTATTAATTTTTATCTCATGTATTTTGAAGCTCTATAAATAAGTACATAAATATTCAGGATTATAAAGTGTCCTGATGAATTGGCCCATCTATCTTTGGGACATGATCTTCTTTCTTCCCGATAATCTTTGCTCTGAAAAACACTTCATCTGCTATTAATATAGCCATTCTAGCCTTCTCTTGATTAGTGTTTGCATGGTATGTCTTTTTCCATCCTTCTATTTTTACCCTATTTGAGCCTTTAAATTTAAAGTGCATTTCTTATAGGCAACATATAGTTGGGTCTTACATTTTTATCCAATCTGACAATCTTTGCCTTGTATTTGTATTTAATGTGATTACTGATATTGATTTTTCAATATCAATATATTGACCATTTATATTTAATGTGATTATTGATACTGTTTTTTCTAATCCTCTTTATGACAAAACTCCTGAAAAGAATTATATATACTCACTTCTCCAAATCCTTTCTCCCATTCTACTTTGAACCTGTTTCTGTCTGGTTTTCATTCCTACTATTCTACTGAAACAAGTCTTTGTCAAGGCCATTCACTTCCTCTATCTTGCTGAATCCAAAGGCCAATTCTCAACTCTCATTAAACTTGACCTTTCTGCAACATTTGACATAGGTGATCACTGTCTCCTTAAAATATGTTTCTTTCCCCCGCTTGTAGCACACTCATTCAGCAACACTGACTACTCTGTCTCTGAGATCTTTGCTCTTTCTATCTTATTACTTCAACTTCTTAACTTCACAATGCCATAAGGCTCAGGGCTCAGCACATTCATTTCTTTAGTGCTCTCATTCTTGTGGATTTAAACACTACCTGCAATGGATGCTGGGTGTACCACTCAGATGCCCTGCCCTTTAGGATTGAAACACTCATTTCCCTCATTGCTGAGAATGTTTATGTTTTATTTCTCAAAACTTATTCCCCATCTTCAGCAAGCAACTGCCCTCAGCTGAAGAAAGTTGACTCACTCAAGGTCACAAGCTTGGGTATAAAGTAACTGGCTAATGTAAGGGCATAAATTATGACAATTCTGCAAGGTTTTTCCAACTCTAAAGCTCTCCATAAGACTAGTGGAAGGATTTATTTCTGATCTTATTGCAGCCCAGCTTTTCCCTCTGTTCACTCCTACTTGTTTACTCCTCACAGTTATTAATCCCAAAAGTCCTTGCCAATACATGTCTGGGTGCAAATCTTCATCTCATTATTGGCTTCTTGGGAAAGCTGATGTGAAACATTATTTACATGCTGACACCTACAAACTCGTACTCCAGCACATGCCTTTTTTCTGAATCCCAAGACTGAAATATCCATTGTTCTTCTCAAACTTCCATCATTTTTTATTACTTTGATGTCTAATGGAAATCTCAAACTTAACATGTCTGAAACTGAATACTTGATCAATATCAGCTCCTCACTTAAAAAACTACCCATACACTGTCTTTCTCAATTTAAGTTGATGAAAACTCAAACTCCCACTGTTTGTTACATAAGCCAAAAGCCCTGGAGAATTCTGGGGGACTTCCACTCATATTGCACACCAAATTTCTCAGCAAACCTGTTGGTTCCATTTTTAAAACATTTGACCATTTTTCATCACCCAGCTATCACTCTGACCCAAGTCACCGTTATGTTTCAACTGGCTTATCTACAATGCCTCCCAAGTGTTTTCCTTGTGTCTGTTTCTACTCCCTGTTATGGTCTGCATATGTCCCCCCAAATTCAGGTATTGACACTGAATCTCCATTGTGGTGGTATTAAGACATGGGGCCTTTTGAGAAATAATTAAGTCAAACGGGCACCATCTTCGTGAATGGATTAGTGCCTTATAAAAGGGCTGGAAGGAACCAGCTCAGGTCCCTTTTACCCTTTCGTCCCTTGTACCAAATGAGGACACCTAGATGAATGAGCCTGTACCAGACACCTGCTGGTGCCTTGATTTTGGACTTCCCAGCCTCCAACTGTAAGTTTCTTTTATTTCAAAATTACCCAGTCTGTGGTATTTTGTTATAACAGCACAAATAATTTAAGACACACCCTCTCCAGTCTTTTTAACCAGTGACAAGAGTGATTCTATTAAAACGTAAGGCAGATCACTTTACACTGTGCTCAGACTTTATAATGGCTTTCTCCTCTGTCCATTCCCTCCCTCTTCACTCCTCTCTCTGACCTCACATTGTATACATGCTACCATCCCTGCTGTCTCCCCTCAGTGCCTCTGTGTAGACTCATCCCTTGGCCTGAAATGCTCCCTTCCTCTGCAGAGTTCATCTTCACTCCTATGTTATCTTTGTTCAAATCTCACTCTCAATTAGGTCTTCTTCAACTGCCCCACTAAAGTTGCAACCCACCTCTGTTCCAGGCAGTTCTTGTTTCCTTTCCTGGCTTTATTAGTTTTTCCTTCCTTTGCACTTAGTATCTTTCAATGTGTTTTATAATTTACTTTAAAACAATTGTTCATTTCTCCCTCCTCCCATTCCACTCCCAGAATTTAAACCCCACAAGTACAGGTATTTTCATCAGTTTTATTTATTGCTGTTTCTGTAGGATCTAGAACACTACCTGGCACATAATAAGCAGCAAATACATGATCATTGAGACAATTAATTAATCAGTCAGTCAATCTATCACTGAACTGATGGCTAAACATTTTTGTTTTACCCCAATCTTATGGCTGAAGTATAGAATACGTATCTTGTTAATATGAAAACAAATACTAAAACAGAAAATAAATTATTTTCTAGTTATCCTCCTACGAGGCTAAGAAATACATATGCAAAAATCCATTCAAGCTATCCAGTCGGGTGATCTTGCCTTCTGATGCTAAAATCAACAGATTGGAGCCTTATCCCAATTTAGAGGTAAGAGAACTAAGCTGGCCAGCTAAGCTCTCCTACCTCTAAATTGTTGTAAGGCTCTGATAATTAGGTATCAGTAAGTATCAGTAAGTTGTTAAGAAACAACTAATTTGGTGGGTAATTCTTTTTTATTTTCTAAACAGCACCTAACTTTCACCATGATGTGTATTTAACTCTAGCAAACAAGTCAATCAATCATCTAAAAAATAAAATAAAATAAATTCTAACAAAGCTAAGTAATGGAAGTGACTGGCATTTTTTGGGGATCAAGAGCTTTATAACATATGATAGAGGCATATGTGCAATTCTATCGTTAATACACTATTAAAGTAAAGGGCATGTAATACACATAACCCTTTGATGATCTATCATGTTGAGGAGCGCTTAATGAATATCAAAAAGCATCAATTAAGCCAGAGGAAACTCCTGACAAGGTTGCAGACATCTGGACATGTACATCTGTTCAAAGTCAGTGATCTGTACAGAAGACCCCAGAGAAAGAATTAGTGTCAATCTGATATTCATTGACAAACAAGTATTACCAAGAATCCAATATGACACTGGAGATAATAACAAAACTGGCAAGTTAAGTATAAATTGAGTAACCTCAGACGTGAAAATTTGAAGCCCTTGATTGCGCTCAAAGCTGTCATGTTGGTGAGAAAATTCTTATTCAGCCTAAAAATATAAGAATTCCTATCCATCCCACCCTAGCCCTGTAAACCTGCTTTCTCAGCCAGGAAGTCTGAATAATCCAGCAGTCACCAGGAGTCTCCTTTGGGATGAACTTTGTTTCTTCTACTCCCTTCAACCCATCGATTTCCTGCTCCTGTTTCCCTGGCTCTCTGGGGAATAAAAGATAGCAAATAGCCTGCTATCTATGCCCCTCTTTCTGTTTTGATGACTCTTACAGACTCTTGTATTAGGCTTTTGTATTCCTATTTTTCTTCCCACTTTCTGCAACTACATCTACCAATGGATTCTTTGATTTGCATGCTCAGAGGCAGTGTGGGTCTAGATAAGAAATTTGTTGGCCTCAGCCCTTGATTTGGGGATGTTATTAATAAAAATATAACAGCTTCTAGTTAGGGAAGGCCTACTACATGCTGGGTACTGTATCAGGCACTTTCCACACACAGTCTTGTTTTGCCTTTCCAACATCTTTGTAAGAAAAGATATTATTGACCTTTTACAGATGAAGAATCTGGGAAATTAAATGACTCGTCCAAAGTCATACAGCTAATAAGCATACAAAGAAGGCAGCAGGATTCTAACTCCAGAGTCCATGCTTTCTGTTCTGACACTGTTTCTCTATCAGGCATTTGCAACATGAGTGATTCCAATTTCACTTTTTCCTTTGCATATTATATAGTAGTCAAATTGCTATAAATGTGTTAATCATTTTGGTGCCAAGTTAAATTGTTTTTAAACTTGCTTTCATAGTAACATTGCAATGTTACTACCCATTTTCGCCAAGGTGACATCCCCCACTGATGGCCTAAATGAAATGGTGGGTTAAACTGCATGGACCTTAGCACGAATCAAGGTTGTAGCATCAAACTGTACTACTCCTGGCCACGTAGACTTCAGCTCTACACTTGCAATCAAAAAGTGTCAATGTTACTTGAGAATATCCTGATAAAGAAGTAAATCAACTGCTGAGCACATGTCTTTTTAGTATTCTGTGACAAAATGAGAACTATGCACATAGAAAGATGATGGCTCTCTTGAGATAAAGCACTTGTGTAATGGGTTTTTGAGTTTCAAACTAAATTAAACCTTATTTCTTTGTGAAAACATTTCACTTGAAACAACAAATGATAAAATATTGTTGTCCAGACTTGAGCATTGGGCAAACGTTTTATCGAAGAGGAAAATGAACTAAAATTGACAGGTTTTTGTTACTAATGGTAAAATTTAAGCTTTCAAGCAAAAATAAGAATTTTGGAAGACTTGTTTCACAGTATGCTTGGCAGCTTCTCAGTATTTAAAGATCTTTAGATGAGGACATTAGTGGTATTAATAAATATGATATTTTATATATTATAAAGTAAAATGTATCAACATTTAGAAGTTCTATATAATTCAGAAGGTTATTTTCCAAATGACTAATGTACATGTTACAGACTTATGCATGGGTAAAGTCTCCATTTAAAATGCAAGACAGGATAGTGGATTTAATATATACATACATATATACTACATATATAGATAGCAGAATACAAAGAGCTCATGGATTCCACATTTCAACCAATCTTTGGAAACAATTACCTGTCAAGTTTTGGTGTGGCATCAAAGAAGAACATAAAAAATTATCTCAAAATGCTATTAAAAGACCACTTTAATTTAAACTACATATTTGTATGAACCTGTATTTTCTTCATATGTTCAATCAAAACAACATATTGAAAGAGGTCATATGCACATATATGAGGATTTAGCTATTTTCTATTAAACCAGTCACTAAAGAAAGTGATGTTCACAAAAAATTGAAAAACAATGTCACTCTTAACTACTTTTTTGTTCTGGAAAATATATTTATTTATATTAACATATATTAGGTTTAATATTTTTAAAGTAATAAATATATAGATATGTTAAGCTTTTCTCAGTTTAATTTTTACTAAGGTAAATATCAATAGTATAAACCAGAATCCTTTGGAATCCTTAACAACTGTTAAGCATGTGAAGGGGTCCCGAGGCCAAATCATTTGAAAACCAGTAACATATGAAAATTTTGTGTAGCCACTGAATATTCTAGATGAGTACATGCAGGAAGATCCCAAAATAATACATGACATGCACAGAAAAGTAACTGAAGAGAGATGCACTTCAATGTTAACTACATCTGCAAAGTTGTCAAATTATGAGTAATATAATTTTTATTTTTGTTGTCCTGTTAACATTTTTTAAATGAGCACAGCTTGCTTAAATAAAAAGTAACAAATTAACAAACAAATGAATAACTCAATTATGTCATACATAATAATAGCTTTTGTCTAGGGAAACACCTTTACCCTTTTCATTGCCCTCTTCATTTTTATTCAGTCTCTTCCTTTCTTCCTGCTTTGATGGCAATTCTTGATATACATATTTCTTCTCCATAGCCCCTGCCCCTGATCAAGAGTTTTTAAACCTTCTAGTTCCTACCAATACTCATAAAAACTATACTACCCTATAAAACAACTTTTCCCCTCATCTGCAGATTGTCAACAAATACTAAAACCACTGTTCTCTAAAATTATGTATTATAAAGCACAGTGATGTTATGGTTTGTGTGGTCACACCTTTTGCAGGTTACACATCAACATCATGTTGATCACTGTAATCTCCTGAGTTAGTCTGACTTTTCAACATCCCAGTGTGTGCCTAACAATAGCTGTTAAATACAACTATGGCTCCAACAATGGGAGGTGTACGTGAATCTTAAGAGTGACCTACATGTTGGGTCCACTTAGCCACTTGATTGCACAGTAGTTAATCCACTGGAACCGACAGACGTGTGATGAAATCCACAGCTCTAAATCCCTGGATATATTTTATGACCTGTCTAGATCTCTCCTCATTCAAAAGGTGAGAAACTTTACAGATTTATTATAATATAAAAAGGCTTACGTACTCTAGTAGATGGTAGGAGCTCAAAACATGTAATCTGCTGTGCTTTTATAATCATAATATTAGTATTATTGTTATTGGTGTAATTCTAGATTTTAGCTCTCCATTTAATCCTGCTTTCCTTAGATATCATTATAATCGGCAATAAATATGGTTTGGATCTGTCTCCCTGCCAAAATATCATCTCGAGTTGTAATCTCCAATGTTGGTGGTGGGGCCTGGTGGGAGGTGATTGGATCATGGGGGCAGTTTCTCCCGAATGATTTAACACCATCCCTCTTGGTGCTATTCTTGTATTAGTGAGTTCTCATGAGATCTAGTTGTTTAAAAGTATGTAGCACCTTCCCACTCCCTCTCTTGCTCTTGCTCTGGCTATGGGAAATGCCTTGCTCCCCATTTGCCTTCACCAGTATTAAAAGGATCTCTACATTGCTCAGGTTGGTCTTGAACTCTTGGGTCAAGTGATCCTCCTGCCTCTGCCTCCCAAAGTGTTGGTATTATAGGTGTAAGCCACAGTACCTGGCCCCTGCCTTGTTAAATGCATTGTTTATTAGGCTATTAATTGATCAGGAAGTCAAAAATATCTAACAAAACACCTCAACTACCCTAGCCGTATGGATTGAAAATATGGCTGGGGCAGCAATTTATAGGACCACCATGGAGGCAAATGGAGGAAAAAGTCTATCCCATTCCTGACATATTGCTTCAATTTTCTCATCAATTAAATTCAGAATTCCTGAGAACAAAAAATACTTATTATTATTATTATTATTTTGACACAGGGTCTCACTCTGTCACCAAGGCTGGGGTGCAGAGGGATGATTATGGCCCTCTTCAGCCTTGACCTCCTGTGATCAAGTGATCCTCCCACCTCAGCCTCCCAAGTAGCTAGGACTACAGGCACATGCCACCGTGCCCAGCTTATTGCTATATTTTTTGTAGAGATGGGATTTCAACATGTGTCCCAGTCTGGTCTCGAACTCCGAGGCTCAAGCAATCTATCTGAGTCAGCTTCCCAAAGAGCTGAAGTTAAAGCTGTAAGCCACTGCACTGCGCCTGGGACAAAACTTCTTTTTTTAAAAAAACACTTCTAACTTTTAAAACTTCTAAAACTTTTCTCTTTTTTTGAGAGAGAGTTTCACTCTTCTTGCATTGGGTTGGAGTGCAAGGGCATGGCCTCAGCTCACTGTAACCTCTGCTTCACAAGTTCAAGTGATTCTCCTGCCTCAGCCTCCCAAGTAGCTGGGATTACAAGCATGTGCCACCACACCTGGCTAATTTTGTATTTTTAGTGGAGACAGAGTTTCACCACGTTGGCCAGCCTAGTCTTGAACTCCTGACCATAGGTGATCTGCCCTCCTTAGCCTCCCAAAATGCTGGGATTACAGGTGTGAGCAACCGCGACCAGCCAGCTAAAACTTCTTTAGGTGTCTCTACATATTAAATAGTCTTCTATGATCATGGGAAATAACTGTTTTTAAAAAAAAAAAATATATATATATATATATATATATTAGATAATTGAAAAATCTGAATATGTCAATAAGTATTCTGTTAAATTGTTAAGAATGTCATATCACAGATTCCCTTTACTTCTTATCAGGGTATAAGTTTTTCAATATAAGAAGCTCTTGAGCAACCCTTAAGAAAAATATGTTTAACACTTATATTGCCCCAAATAAGTTTCCATGTATGGAGAAACTTTCTGGTGAGATTCATGTTCACATTTAAAATGTCACTAAAATCAAAACTTTGGAAAGTGCTAAGGGTCTGTATGGGCGCTGACTAGCTACAAAGGGAAAGGAAGGCATGAGAGGAGAAGATGTAGGCTGGGAATCAGGAGACAGAACTGACCTGGGTACGACTGCTGATTAGCTGTGTAGCTCTGCCTAAGTGTCTTTATCTTTCTTGATCTTAGTTTTCTAGTATGTGTACTATATTAATAGAGATCTCAGAAGTTCTTTGGGCTCTGTAATTCTATTTTTTTTCCTTGCACTGTGAATTTTTGCCTTGTCTTTGTTATCATTCTTTTGGACTTCTCTGCATCATTTGGCATTATTGAGAACAATCTCCTTAAAGCTCCATCCCTGGCTTTTATGGTGAGAACAACTCAGGGGCTCATTTCGAATACTACTGTCCTCAATCAGAGCGGGCCCTCATGGCTCAGTTCCTGAGCTAACTGAAAGCTTGTTTCTCCCTCTCTCTCTTTTATTCTTTCTTTCTCTCTCTCTCTTATTCTCTCCTTTTTCAGAGAGTTGAAAATATCTAATGTCTTCCATTAGTCCCTGCTGTTGCTTCAGTGCACCCTCCAAAGTTTACATGTTGGAAACTGAATCCCCAAGGCAATGGCGTTTAGAAGTGAGACCTTAAAGAGGTGAGTAGTTTGTAAGAATTCTGCCACCAGAAATGAATTAATGATGTTACTGTGTGGGTGAGTTAATTAACATGGGAGTTGGTTAGTTATTGTGGAGTTGGTTCATGATAAAAGGATGAGTTCTGGCCCCTTTTCTTCCTCTTTCTCTCATGCACTCTTTTGCCCTCCTGTCTTCTGCCATGGGATGACACAGCAAGAAGACCCTCACAAGATGCAGTCTCTCAGTCTTGGAATTCCCAACCCCAGAATCATGAGCAGAATAAAGTTCATTTCTTTATAAACTCCCAAATCTCTGGTGCTTTGTTACAGTAGCGCAAAACAGACTAAGACAGAAAATTGCTACAGAGAATGGAGTTGCCGCTTTAACAAATACCTGAGAAGTGGAAGCAGCTTTAGGACTGGGTATTGCGTAGAGGCTAGAAGAATTTGGAGCATCAGGCTAGTAAAAGCCCAGATTGCTGTGAATGGAGTGGTAATGGCAATTCTGGTGAGGGCTCAGAACAAGACAAGAGCTGTAGGGAGAATTTAAATCTTCCTAGGGATTACTTAACTGGTCATGGTCAGAATATTGGTAGAAATACAGAGTGTAAGGGCTATTCTCATACAGTGTCAGGTAGACATGAGAAGCAAGATGTAGATGGTCCCCAACTTAAACAATTTTTTTTACTTTATGATGGTGTGAAAGTAATATGCATTCAATAGAAACAGTACTTTCAGTACCTATACAACCATTTTGTTTTTCACTTTCAATATAGTATTCAATAAATTACATGAGCTATTCCACACTCGATTACACAATAGGCTTTTGTTTATAGGCTAATGTGAGCATTCTGAGCATGTTTAAGGTAGCTAGGCTGAGCTGTGATGTTCAGCAAGTTAGGTGTGTTAAATGTATTTATGACTTAGTATTTTCAACATAGAATTTGTTTATTGAGATATAACCACATAATAAGTCAAGGAGCACTGGGAAGTGGAATAAAGGCCATCCTTTATTTTAGTTATACAGTTGTAAAGAACTTCATGGAACGATGTCCATGTCCTAGAACTTCGTGGAAGGCAGAACTTAAGAGTGAGGAACTAGGATATCTGGCAGAAGAAAGATATCTAAGCAACAAACTGTGCAAGCTGCCGCATGGCTTCTTTTAGATACTTACAGTAAAATGAAGGAAAAGAGAAATGATGTAAAAATGGAATTTATAATTAAAAGGAAAGCAGAATGGAAAGATTTGGAAAACTATCAACCTGACCATGTAAAGAATAGAAACGTTTGTTTTTATTCTTTAGGAGAGAATACTAAGGTATGGCCAAGAGACATTTGCTAAGGAGATTCATATGGATAGAAGGAAGCAGGTTCTACTCATCAAGACTATAGGACAATAGGCATTTCAAAGATCTCCAAGGCAAGTACCTCAAGGGCAAGGTTTCCAGAGAGGCACGTACATGACCTCAACATTCACTACCCTACACTGCCTTGGGACTCCACTCCTGGAATTCTGGTACAGCACCCTTCAGCTGCCCTGGGCATGGTACAAGGTGAGCTGAGGTGTGACTTGACCTGCCACTCCACAAGGTACAAGCTATAAATCTTGGTAATATCCATATGGTGCTGTTTCTGAAGGCACACAGAATGCAAGCGTTGTGGGGCCATGGTGGCCTCCATCTAGGTTTCAAAGGACGTTACAGACAGGCTGGGGGCCAGGCAAAGACTTGTCACAGGGGTAGTCGCTGCAGAGAGTCCCTGCTAGAGCAATGCCTAGTGGAGCCATGGGAGTGGTGTGGCCCCTGAGACCACGAACCACAGACTCACCAATGTCCAACTCCAGCCTGGAAAAACAGCAGCCCAGGACTTTAACCTGTGAGAGCCGCTTGGTGGACTGAGCCCAGAAAGGCCACAGAAGCAGGGCTGCCCTTATTAATGGGTTAATGTCATCACCTCAGGAGTGAGTTTGTCATTATCACAGGAGTGAGTTCAGTCCTCTCTTGCTATCTCTTGGGCACACTGTCACCATGTGATGCTTTCAGCCTTATTATGATGCAGCAAGAAGGTCCTCACAAGACACATCTCCTTGCTCTTGAACTTCCCAACCTCCAGAACTATAAGCCCAGTTAACTTCTATTGTTTATAAATTACCGATTCTATGATACTTTATTATAGCAGCGTGACATGGACTAAGTCCCTTTACCATGATAACTTATAAATCTCTATCTCTATACCATATGACATCACATCACACAATGGAAAGAACATGGATTTGGGGCTTTAACAATACTTAGGTTCTTTAACAGGGGACTTTGTGAAGATTTATTGAAAGTAAATTTTCCAGTTTTACAAATTAAAAAACACACAATGAGAGAGGTCAGATGAATTTCTCACTCAACTCCTAAATTGGACCTGACCCAAATTACTAAGAGAATGCTCAGTCTAAGACTTCAGTATAGAACAGATTTCAATAAATGTTTATTAAAGTACTTTTTAGAATCCCTGCCCAGGACAGGTATTAAAAGAAACAAATTCTGAGCTGAGTAAGTACTCAGGGGTTGGTAGTTACCTAATGTTTTCTTCTCATAATTTACTTAACAGTTCTTTCCAAATAATTATTCGATTGTCCATTAAGTATATATTTGGTACAGCAGAATAAAACAAACAAGAGCGGTACATCAGAGTAAACTGGCCTCTTCAATTAGCATCTCAGAGTCTTTCAAGTAGACATCCTACCTTAGAGGATATCAAAGTTTGTTTGAAATGGAAACAGCCTCTCCAAAATGAGTCTTCAAAGATTGCAAAGTACTACAGAAGAGCTTTAAATTTAGGCTTTTTTTCTGTGGTACTTTAAGTACAACAGATGGATCTTCATAGTTAGCATCACATTTGCATTTTTCTCTCCACAAAAAAAGCTAATAATCTTAGAAGGAGAATTTAAAAGCATCATCCCATCATATTTTTATTGATCTTATTTATAATTTGTATGCCAAGTCTTCTTTATGATACCTATTAGTTTCAATCCTCTCCTGGGAGATTAACAAATTTACAAATGAGGAAATGAACGGAGTAGTTAGGAGCACAAACTTGAAAATGACTTTAGGATGAGAACTCATTGGAAGGCCCTGATAAAGCGGAAGAAATCTTAAGATTCAGATACAGCCTGAAGTCCATCTATGTAACCTCCTCCAACAGAGTAGGCCTACTTATCTTTTGCATACGTTTCTATGAGACTCCCATCCTCTCCTTGTGCACTGTAATTCCTACCGCTCTGAACCATTTAGTTGAAAGGTGTTATGAAATAAGATAAATCATGGAACAAACTGTCCTCATAGGCAAGCTCTCAAGCTCTCCTGATGTATAGCTGGAGACAGCTGTTGATGAACTACAGTGGGTGCAGGAGTTTAACAGATACCATCAGCAGAGCACAGAGTTAGCAGAGGCCCTAGGACATTCAACACGGGACAGTATACCCTGAGAGAACTAGGCCAGTGTAAACAAAGATCATGTCCCAGCCATGTACCACAGCCAACATTGTATATGAGGATCTCAGTGATCCTCATAGCTTCCCTATGAGGCTGACATCATCCTCATTTTGTAGATAGAGAAACTAACATTTAGGAAAGTAAACCATATTGCCCAAAGTGCTCTAGTTAAGTGGCAAAGTGGTATTTTCATTTAAAATCCCATCCAACGCGAAACTTCACCATACTAAGTGGCATGCCATTTTGACTTGTCAACTATATGCCATAAATTTGTTCTGGTAAAGGTTTTGCTTTAATTTGTCCATATCCAATCCCTCATAATCAATAATATAAGTTTGCAAGTCACCTGAATAGGGATTAGAAGCGTAATCAATGACCATGAAACAGGAAAGATAAACTGGTCCACAGAGAAATTGAGCCCTTGACCTTAAGCTCTCCAGAGCTGAATTCTAACCAACTCAGTTAACTAGCCACAGATTATTAAATGAACAAATCAGAGCCCAAATCCTTTCAAACCACAAATCTAAGTTGGCCCTGTATAGGAACACAGAGTTAAATATGTACTGATTTTTTTTTCATATCAGATGGGTAATGTGCCAACATCCTAACAAGGCTAAAGGAGGCACATGTCACACATTATGGTAAAACTCATCATCACGCTTATGAACCACAAAAGGATCAGTATGCACTGATTTTGAGTGTGCCTCATTTAGTACAGTGCAGACTCTCTTGCGTATCCCAAAACAGATGAAATTATAAGGGAAAATGTTATAACCTTTTTTTTTAACTTTCTCTTGCTGTTCATAATGCCTATACTTCGCTACATCTTTTTTTTTATTATTATTATTGATGTATCTAACTTAGGAATCAAGTGTTTAAGAAGATCCTGGCCACACCACCAATTTTTCATCAGACTCATTAAACTCCACCCCATAGGTAAGATCAGATCTTGAATTCTTGAGTTGGAGAGTACTCCATGAAAGATACTGTGTGTCCTAGATGAAAAGCAGTAATCTAACCAATAAGATATGTAAGCCCAGAGAGCCTGAAAGAAGAATCCCCTTTCCCTCACCTGTTGCTACTGGACTTCAGGTATCTTAAACAACACATGGAGTATACTCTGCACCCAGGACTCAGCCTCACCCAGTGGCACCAAGGTCACTCAAGGGTTGAGTTCTCACAGAGCAAGAGAGGAACAGGGAAGGATGTGAGAAGAGGGAGTTACATCCTCGATCTAGTATAGTATTTGGGCCATTGCTTTTCTCTACCTCCATAAATTATCGATAATTCTGAAAAGTCTAGAAAGTGAGAAACAGAAAGGATAAGGGGAAATTATAAGAAAAAAGGAGGGAATTCATGTGGGATGTTCTTCCATTCCTTTTTCCTCAGTCCAGACCCTTCACATAGTCCTCCCATTTTCACTCTAACTCCTTGACCCAGAATACCTGTGCTCCCCTCTTCCCAAACTCCTAATCTCCTTCATTGTAGCCAGGCACCAAGTCAAATCAATCACACATTCGGAACTGTGGGAGTCTCTTCCCACTTCTCAGGGGTGGTGGTAAGGCACAGATCTCAAAGCTACAGAGTTTCAGTAAGAGCAGATTTGTTGCTTGCATTTAAATTTTTGGAAGCCTCACTTTTCATAGAAATAAGTTCTCCAAGATGACTCAGTTCGATAGCACTGTTATTCAGTGTACATTTTGTGTTAAGTACGCTCTTGTCTATCAGGCTCAGATCCTACATGTCATAGTATATTCTGAGGTCCAAACAAATACATTATGGAACACGACCTGCTTCTATGCAGGAGCTTTGTCTGTACTGTCTCATGCATATTTATTCATTAGTAGGAAAGTGGTGAAGTTTGCAAAATAGAGAAAGATGCTTTAAAGAGGCGGGAACAAGGTTATCTAAAGAATCGGGTGCACTGGCTAAATCATGTAATTAGGAAAAGTAAGAGCAGACATTAGGCACAAGAGAAATTCATCATTCCCATTCTACTTTCATTTTCTGTAAATGTTGTACAACTTAATGTACAAAATTGCTATGATTAGGTTTGGTGGTAGTTCTAGATTTAAATATGGAAAAGCCTCATTAACAGAAATCACATGGCTATAATTCTTTTTAACAGAATTTTTGGTTGTCCAAACCATCATTCATGAGAGAACTCTAAATTCAGACTGGTGAAATACACTTTTAATTTACTGATATTAATCCAACAAGATCATTTGGAAATATTTAAAATGCCTATAACGGGAATAATTTACTGGAAGACTATAATGAATTATTTAATGTGCTTTTTTTCAGGACAAAACTAAGAGTAATATTCTATTTTGTAAAGGGGACTAAATTTGCAATGAAAGGAGCTTACTGGGGAGCCTGGCCAATTGAAAGCTGGCAAAACAATGTGGGCAGATACATTAGGAGTCATCTGATCTGAGAAGATAATCCCAACACTGTCAGACCTTCCAAAACTGCCTCAACCATGCCAGTGCAAAAATGGAAACTTATTCCTAGTCTGCAGCTTTAATAGGGCAAGGGAGGTGCTACTTGCCTCACAAAGTGGGGAGGCTTTTCCACCGCATCTCTGCTGCGTGGGCTGCCAGTGCTCACAGATACAGATGTCCACATCAACTGTGAATTGATCATCTGCTCTGAAAGACCAGTGATATTCCTTACCACATTTCATGACTATTACTTGAAATATGCACTAAACACATATATGTAAAATGTACTTAAATGGCAAACCAAAGACATTAACACCTAATTCTAAACCTGACAAATTAAATAAAGTAATTTTTACTTACACAGTTATAAAGGGTTAGCATTATAATAAAAAATGTCCTAATTTGTCTTGGTCAAGGGTGTGAATGGATATGAAATTAGAAAATATGAAAAAATAGTATTGATAGGAAAAGTATTTTCCAACATTGCAATTGTTGTGATTTTCCACAATATTATTTACAGAAGTAGATTTGCAATTTTGCCATTTGAAAAATATTGTAACTGTGAAACAGTTAACATTCAATTTAAAGTTTAGGATTTAAAATGAGCTTAAATTTATGCAACAGACTTCCTTACCTTTAATTTATACGATGGAACTTATTTTCAGGACAGAACATAAGAGATATATACAGATTGAGCAAATCATCCAAGCAATTAAGATTTCATTATTGTGGATACCACTGGAGACCACACTGAAAACTGAGTGCTATCAACTCAACCTAAAGATTTAAAAGTCACAATATCTGTGACTCAGTTGCCACGTCCATCCAAGGTCAATGGTTAAGGGTTCAATGATTCTGAAAGTAGCAAAAAAAAAAAAAAAAAGGAATTTCAAACTAAGATAGAATAGTTAGCTAATTTCCACCATATTTGGATCAGATTTACACTCCCTGGCTTCCTCCTATAACATCTCATTTATCCACAAATACTTATCTGGCAATCTTACGTATTTGGAACACAACTGAGAATCAATTAGTCAAGTCACAACAGTCAAGCCATAAAACTCTTTGCTCTCCCTTGGAGAGGAAACTCATACACCATCGATTTCATAGAATATTTGCTTTTATGCTTTACGTAAAAATATTACAAATTTGGTGACCTGTTTTCTAAATCCAAAGAATGTTAGAAGCCATAAATAAATGGGGTTAGGACTTCTTATAGATCCCATGAGAGCAGAGATACAATAGTAGACAAAATAGAAAATCTTTTAAAACTGACCAAAGCTTAAAAAGCACAATATTCTGAAGATACTGCAGTAAGAACTAATATAACTCAATCGGTTTCACTGGCATCATGGTATTACCTTCATGGTAGAAGAGTTGACGTCCATTCTGATGTCTGATTCATTCAGAAAGTTCCTATTTTGTTTGTTTTGGTCAGTTTAATGAGCTGTAAAAGTACTAATCCATTTTAGAAGCTATCCATTTAAAAGGCTTAAAACAATATGAATATGTATGTTTGTGTGGGGGGGTGTAAGATATCTACCTAGATACAGCTATATAAAGAGATACCTGTATCTCTATCTATCCGTGCTTAGATTCTAAGAACTTCAAGAGCCAATTTTGCCTGCACTCAGTGGGTGCTGCTAGTACATCCAGGTGCACTAAGTGGGTGGCTTCTTGATTTGAACCATTAAATAGTGAGGTTTTGGTAGAGGTCTGAACTAAGTGAATACCATTTCTGTAGGTCAAGAACAGTCAAATATCAGCCATTTGATACGGCTCCAGCTAACATTATTATGGGACATTTTGTGATCTGTATAATTTTCCCATACAGTATTTTACTTAGCTCAATTATAAAATTAGACTATAAACATACAGTAACTGAGCAGTAGGGACCCTGACCTGGAAAGAAAAATGTGATTAATGTCACAATAGAAGTCAAAATAATAAAACAAAAGCTTATATTTAAAAGGTCACATATTAGGACCCTCAATTATCACAAATTTACCATGAAGAGTTTTATTCTAACTCACACTAATACTAGGTAATATTTTATTTCTACTCTCTGGAGGACAGCTGGATTGTAAACACCAGTTGCTGGCCTATGAGTGCCCAGGAACGTGCACTGAAGCTAAAATGAAACTTGTCCAGTTATTCTCCCAGTCACGAGATCCATTTTGTATGTTTATTTAGAAAGGGGAAGAGGAGTGATTAAAAATCATTTACATAGTCAATGGAAGATATTAAGTTTGTTCATATTTCTAGTAAAAAAAAAGAAAACCTGAACTTTTGTTTTATTCTGCAGCAACTAAGATATTGGGTGATTAATAATGGATACCGGAAAAACATCAACTGGCATTATGATTTTCAAACAAGTAAATTGATTTCCAAGCTGGGATATGCTTTGTGATTTAGGAAGATCAGGCTTTATAATCATTGATAACCTTTTCTGAGAAACAACTGACCCATAGTCAACCTATTACATACCCTAGCCAAATAAAGAAAACTGTTCCACAAAAACCACGAAACCAAACTTGCACTATTGTAAGCTATTAAATGAGCTTGTTTTGAACTCAAATGTATGTTATTCAGAAGATTAAAGTAGTACATTTAGAAAGTACATAAAAGTTGTTTATAACAAAGCATGGCCTTATAATGATAGTTTAATTCCTTACATGTCCCATCAGCATATGTCTCTACTGCTAATATTTTCTTTTTAATAAGTCTCATAAAGTAGACTGAACCAAAGAGATTCTCTTTTCCTGGTCCTTTTTAAAGTGTTACCAAGTTACACCCTTTGCTAATATTCCTAAAGATCTAAAGATTCAAGTATATCCATGTAATTCCAGTTAAATATTATGAGAAAAATCCTATCTAAGCATAGTAATAAAACTATAGAAAACGGAAGTGTAAAACTACAGGAAATGTGTGTGTGTGTGTACGCACGTGCCTGTCCATATGTGTTGCTCTTTTGAGAAGAGATGAGTTTAAAAAATATTTTTGGACTAGGGCCATGAACTGAATGAACATGATCTTCATGAAGCCTTAAGAGGAACCCTACACTTTACAGAAACAAAAACTTTCTACAGAAAATTTGTGATGTACAGCTATATCAAGGTAAAAAAATAAAAATAAAAAAAGAAAGAAAGAGAGACAGAATATATAACAGAGAGTTTAAATGAGGTCAACAGAATTACACCAGCTGGTCCCACTCCCCACTGGGCTGCAGGGGGAAATGAAGCAATCCACAGGACACAGGTTTAATCCAGACAAGGCTTCACAGAAAAAGAAAATCAACACAGCAAATTGCACTGAAAAACAATCTTCAGCCAGTCCAGATTATGGAGGAATAAAAGAACTGAATATCTGAAATGCTTGCCGTTCAAAGAGAAATTCTTACATACTAAGCCAGTTAGCCCAGGTTTTGATACAAAATCACCAAATTCAGAAATACTGCCTTCAACTTAGAGAAGAGAAGGGGGGTGGGTGGTCACACGTTTTGGTGAATGCAAATATAAAAGCACAATTGCCTATATTACAATAATTCCTTTAAAATGTAGAGTGGAGCAGTAGGGAGACGCTTCTCCCTTTCTTCACAGATCCCAGTGCAGTCTCACATGTCTATCGGAATGTGGGGTGACAGGGGGACTTTGTGCAGGGCTCTGCTAGACTCATTATGACGATACTCAGACACTGGGCGTCTCGCACACGTTCCTCTCTGCTGCCTCATTCAAACACCGCAGTTAAGATGCTGAAGACTGTAATTCAAGCTAAAGGAAGAGTCATAAGAATAATGGCCAGTGCATAAATTTAGATGTGAAAAACAGACATCTCCATTGATAGTATTATTGGGACAGACACTCCATTTAAAAACAGAGCATCCTAGTCCTTTTCCCTTTATAATGCCCTCCTCTTGCTTAGCTGGCTCTGTTCTCTTTAGTTCTGTACCATCTTCTGGTTTTGTCCATCTGTCTCAGTTTCCTTCCCCCAGAGAAGTGTGACCTTAAGGCTACTTGTGCCAGAGGCAGCCTAGGAAAAACTGAGATGCCAGGAACAAAGAGGCCTCCCTACAATCCTGACCTTTCAAAAGCTTTTTATGAACACTTGGCATAAAGAGAAGACTGCTGACTTCACTCACCTGCATATACCAGGCAGAAGAACACAGAAGACTATTCTTTTTTTGGTCTTACCTCAGAGTTGGGTTGTTCTTCCATCTAATAGAATACATTTTCACTGGCTTTATTTGAAGAACTACATTTAAGTGACGGTATGGCAGTTATGGCTTAAAACAAGCCTAGTTTATTCAAATAAAATATCTAAGCAATATTTCATTTAATTTACATTGCAGCAAAAGAATAAAAGATATCATCTAGCAAATTAAGAAGGATGAATGGAGCTATATCAATTTTCGGCTTATGCAGTATTTCTATAATGAGTAGACTTGAAGTGTATCATGATGCGCATTTAACTCATGTAGCACCTTTTGCCTAAAAATAGAGAACACTTTATCTCAAAAAGCAAATAAAATACTTTATGTGTCATGATTCTTATAATGTTTAAATTTTTAAAAAATTACATGGATTATCTTATTTAAATTTCACTAAAATATTCAACATTGGCAAGGCAAGCATTAGAACCTCAGTTAAGGAATACAGACTGATAGAAGAAGCAACTAAGTGAAAATCAGGCCACACCATTGGTAAGAGAGTATTTCTACTTCTACCCATGACTAACCACTTGATATGAAGTGATTCCCTTGCCTTCCCTGGGCAGGTTGTCCATACATTCGTTCTTTAACTCAACAGCATGTGTGTGAGTTGAACAACACAGACAAATTAAGGCAATGTTTACCATGACTGGAGAAAGAATTCAATAAGCAAGTCATGTTCGTGATATGGTTAAGGAAAAGAAGAAACTAACTTTCTCTTCAATACAGCTCTAGCTCATTGGCCACCAGAGAAAAATGGGATAAGCCCAAAGTCAAAGTCAAGCCCAGGGGTTTTGAGTGTATATGCAGACTTCCTGAGATATGCTTCAATTGAGTTCTTTTATTACATCCCCTGGGCAAATGCAATTGATTTCAGAATTACTGATTGCTTTGGATGGTCCAACCCAGTTTCCCTTCATCCCTGGGGATAATCAAGAGCTGATTTCTGATTCTCAAGAAAAATGGAGAATTGAAGGAATATTAGATCTCAAACTACCAGTATAATCCTAATTTGTCTTATTATAAAGTAGTATATTTCTATAGGACAGGTTAATAATCCAAAAAATGAAACTAAGATGATCAAAACCTATAGTTAATACTTTAAAATACAATCAACACCATTTGATCTTCTGGATTGGTGACACTCCAATTTATTCTCTCTAACATTTCCTTAAGAGTATAATCAAAGGATGACTGGGTAAGAGCTGGGTTCCATTTTGGTACTTAATTCTTTCTGTAATTGCATTTTAGCACCACTGAATTACCATTAGTGCTTTAAAGAGCTGTCTTTTATGGATAGAATGAATTTATTATTACACATATTCATCACTTTTGTCTTCCTACTGATATGTTTAAGGAGTGGAGATACAATATTTTCATCCAATAGGTCACAATGTATATAATTGCTGGCATTTTAAACTCATCTGGAAAAATAAATGTTGTTACTATATTATTGTAGATTGTAGAGTGTCCTTCACATTTTTACTTTCATTATTTTCACTTCGGAGATTCTGTTAATGAAAGTCAAGTGCTCTTCCACCCAGTGAGGATACAGGGGGAAGAAGCTGTCTTTGAATCAGAAAATGGGCCCTCACCAGACACTAAATCTGCTTGTACATTGGGTCATGGGCTTCCCAATCTCCAGAATTGTGAGAAAGAAAGTCTTGTTGTTTAGAAGCCACCCCGCCCCTATACACACACACACACACACACACACACGTCAAGTGGTTTCAGCTGTTTCATGTTTAAATCCTTCAACAAAATGTCCTGGGCCCCCAGAGCACAGAGAACACTTCTCCTGGAGCAGCTACAGCTGGGACAGCCACAGCCTCTCACCCTGAGCTGCAATCTGGGTTAGTCATGGAAGAACACAGGGAGTGAAAAAGTTGAAGTTTCACAGCATGCTCTGAAATAATGGAATATGAAGATACACACTGCTCCCATCAAAGAAGAAAAGGTATGACTTTTTTTCCACATACCATCAATTTTTGTAGCATAAAAATACCTAAATCATTTGAATCCCAAATCCCATTTTCCATTTTGTCAAAAACAATGACCTTTTTTCTAAACTGCCAAGAGTTTCATTAGTTCTAGAGAGAGTAGACATGTTTGTCACAGCAGCAATGACTCCTGCTCAGAAACCTAAGGAAGAGAAATGGTTTATGAGGACAATAACCTGATTTTATTTCACCAGGGAACAAGGTTTCCGAGTCTCTTGTTGCTTCTCCCAGTCAATGTAATGTATTTATCAAATGCTGCAAAGTGATTACTTCATCTGCTCCAGCCATCAGAGGCAAATAAGATTACCATGTGAGACAGCAGAGAAAGAGTTGTTTTTTCTAACCACATTAAAGCACACAGCCCACATTGTTTAATTGAACAAAACACATAGGAAATAAATAAAGAAATTTGATTAAATTTCTGATGAACCATGTTACGAATATGGAAACACATTTATTTAAATCCATATCATCGCCATCTAAGCAGGACACAAATATATTGACTCTTAGAGTTCTGACTGCCAGAGGCTGGAAGTGGAAAGAGCTGGAATGTGTTACTCAGAGTGGTTAACAAGGAAACAGAAACAATCTAGTAGCAAGCAAGAGAAGGACACAAGCTTCCTGAGGGCAAAAGCCATTGCTAACTTATTTGGTCTCACATCTAGACAAGTGTCAGTTTCTTAAAAGTGCCTATTAACCAACCTGAGCCACGTCTTCCTGGGGATAATTTGCAGACTAGCAGAAAATTGAGCCGTTTGGAGATAAATATATTTGTTCCTCCAAACTTCAGAGGATCGTTTAGAAAATAACAATTCAAGGATTTGACTTTACTCCCAAATCTGGAAAACGCTAATATTAGATAGCAGAAACACAGAATTTCACTTCTGATAAATTGGGAAAAGTCAAGAGATCTATGAATTTCCTGGCTTGAAGGAAATTACAAAATTCTTTACAAAATATTAATATATAGAATGAAATGATATATAATTAGGATAATATATTATGACCAAATGGGATTTATCCCAGGAATGTAAGGCAATTAATGTAATTCGCCATATTAATGGATTTTTGACAAAGATGTCAAGGAAATTCGATGAGGGAAAATAGAGACTTTTCCACAAATAGTGCTGGATCAGCTAGATATCTGTATGGAAAAAAACAAAAGAACCTCATACTACATTCAAAAATTAAATGAATTATTAATCTCAACATAAGAGCTAAAACATTAGAAGAAAACACAGGAAAAAATATTTGTGATATTAAATTTATTAAGTACAAATTATAAAAGAATGATAAAACGGGTTTATCAAAATGAAAAATCTTATATTTGAAAAAACGCAGTTAACAAAAACATAAGGAACATACTAGGAGAGTATCTTTGCAATACATACGTCCAACAAATAGCTTATATCTACAATATATAAAGAACTCTTACAATTCAAGAAAACAATCTAAAAATGAGTAAAAGATTTGAACAGACACTGTGCATAAGAAGGTATACAAATGGGCAGTAAGTACATGAAAGGAAGTTCAACATTACTAGTTATTCAGGAAATGTGACTTGAAATCTCAATGAGATATCACTACACACTACTAGTCTGGCTACAGTTAAAAAGGCTCACAATACCAAGTGCTAGAAAGGATGTGGAGCAAGTAGATCTCTCATACATTGCTAGTAAAAATGCAAAATCATACAGATACTTAGGAGAGCAGTATGGCAACTTCTTGTAATATTAAAGGTACACTTACCATATGACTCTGCAATCCATTTCTGTTTGCACAAAGGCAAAACCACAATGAAAAAAAGCAGGTATGTGGTAAAGGGAGAAGGTGACTTGGTGACTTTTTAAGACAAGGGAACTGTTGTATATTTTGACAGTGGTGGTGACTAAACAATTGAACAGCCAAAATTCCTCAGGCCATACCCTTAAAATAGGGGAATTGTACTGTATAAAATAATACCTTAATAACAAATAAAAGTTAAAATTACATAAATATTCCTATTTATCCACTGACTGTTGGTATTATAGAAAAGAACATAGAAAATGGCCACAGAGTAACACGGTTAAATTAAGATTTTGAGAAAAGAGTGATCAGAAATATTGATCCTAAAACGTCAAGTCCAGCCCAAATAGACTACCTTTCACCACTATAAATGTCATCCAAGAGCTTTGATTATATTCTGGGGGAAAGTGTTATAAGCCGTAAGACAGTAATAACAGCAGATTCTAGGTGCATTCAATTACATCATGGAGAAATAGCTTAATCCTGTAACAGATTTCCAATGACAGTTTGCCATTAGTAAACCTTGAAGAAGGGGAGAAAAAAGGATGGGAGTGGTGAAGAATGGAAGAAAGAAAGCTAAAGAGGAAAATGAGAGAGGAATGCCAAGCAGGAGAAAGAATAGCTGACAAAAACCACAAAACAAAACAAAGCAAAACAGTAGAAAAGTACCTGCTAGGAGAAAAGGTTATGAGAAAAGCAGAGGAAGAACTGGGCAATACAAGTAGACACACATCTAGGAAAACAAAAGATGTGAGAAGGAATGTTGAGGGCAATGAAAGCAAGCAAGCCGGACGTGGTGGCTCACAACTATAATCCCAGCACTTCAGGAGGCTGAGGCGGGTAGATCACTTTTGGTCAGGAGTTTGAGAATAGTCTGGGCTACATGGCAAAACTCCTCCTCTACAAAATATACAAAAAAATTAGCCAAGCATTGTGGCCTGCACGTGTAGTTGCAGCTACTCAGGAGGCTGAGATGGGAAAATCACCTGAGGCTGGGAGAAGCTGCAGTGAGCCGGGCAACACAGAAATAGCTTGTTTCAAAAAAAAAAAAAGGCAGGCAGAGTCAGACACCAAATACAATGGGTAGAGAGAGAGAAAATAACTACAAACTAGGAAAGAAAAAAAAGGAGGGTTAGGAAGTCCACATTTGGATGGGAACATGAGACACGAGACTTCCAATATACTATTTCGTTGTAAAATTAAAATATTGTAAGGAAATACCAAAGAAATAACTTGAAGAATTACTTTCCAGGTGTTTCCAATGTACTTTTTTTCTTCCTATGAAATGTAACCTTCCTGGGGCCTTTTAAAATCTTACTTGCCTCTCTTCAATGTAAATAACTTAGTTTAAGGCATGGTTTCCCTTCCAAGGACTTTTAATTTATACGTTTTAATAATTCTCTTCAAGGCTTTCAAAATGTCCATGAAATGACTTCCTACTACAAAACAGAGGGACAACAGGCACATAGATTATAAAGACTTGCCTGTGTTCTTGTTCCAGGTCTGTCCGTAACAGTTGGACAAGTTTCTTAATGTGTGTGTGTGTTTATGTTTGTGTGTGTGTGTGCGCGCGCGCAGGCATGCATGTGTTGTGTGTGTTAACAAACCAGTTTTCCAGTTCCATTTACTTCACTCTGTTTTCTTTCTCCCTTACTCTTTCCTGTTTTCATTTATTTCATGCTTAATTAATTCTATTTCATGCTTTTACTTTTCTCTTTCTTTCCCTTCTTTTTCTCCCTTCCAACAAATCTGAGAACATGTGGAAGACTGAGCACTGTGCCAGCTGCCAGGGACACAAAGTCACAAGTGGTTCTACCCTGCTCAGGATCTGGGCTGGCTGGAAGGTAGCTAATTCATCAGTAATTTTCAGTGCTTTAACATTAAGGAGAAACAACTATTGACTGTTCTATCCTGCAATATTAACCTTTGAAAGCAAAACTTTCTTTCCTATGGGAATTTAAACCTTTGGGGTACAACATTTTTCTTAGTTATACACTCTTATTTGCCTCCCTAATGTCATGTCTTCACAGTTCAGATTGGAATTTTAAAACTCAGCCTGACAAGATAGCCTGAGGGTCCCACAAAGTTGAGGCTATAAACATGATCATGTGAACTTAGGGATAATCATTTGTGGCAACAACAAAAACTCCAGCAACCTAAAACCTAAACACCTTCAGAAAAATGTGCCTCATTTTAGCAGGGGTATTGATGTGTAAGAAATTGCTAAAACTAGGTTTCACAATATCCTAACTGGTGTTGACATATCAGTATACCTTACAACTCTTCTAGATTTCCACAATTATTATAAAGAATGTGGAATAAGAGGATTTTTTTTAACAAAAAGATACATATCTTTTCGTCTTAATCCCTCCCCTTCTTAACTTTCTTTACACAATTCAATTAATGCCTTGAACATCTACGGAAATTTCTCTTCTCATGCTATGACTAATTGATCTCTGCAAACCATCAGGTGTTTCATCCAAAAGCTCACATCATAGGATGCTCGGTAGTTTACTTGTTACAACCCATAAAACATGACAGGCTCAAGAAAGAGCATAGCTCACATCTACCTTAACACAAGTCAAGGTTCAAGAATCCAATGGTAGTAAGATAATTAAAAGAGCTCTGATCAAATTACTTAATCAGAACTCCAATCCTTTCCTTAGTCTAAAGAGGTGATACAACAAGAGCCATGGTGGAAATATTAAAAGTGCTGGCTTTTGACACAATGTGAGCATTGGTCTAAGCTTGAGGGCAGAAAACAACCCAAACAGGCAGCTGGCGCAGGATTCACAGCATCTCTCTCTTAGCAATTCTAAATTATGATTTCTTAAACAGCAATAGTGGGTTCTTTCAAGTTACTTGGTACAGAACCCAGAACAACATGTGTGCGTCCTTAATAAACAGTATCTGATGGCAAAACAAATGCAAACATTGTTGGCTGTTTTGAGAGTCATGCTCCTTAATGACCTGAACTCCTAACAGACACTCTACATACTAGCTCCCTTGAAGCAGACATTTCATTTGCTCTTTGAAAATATTAATAGGGAGAAAAGACTTGCTCTGTGTTTCTGCCACTGCTTTAAAACAAGACATGCATGGTGCTTTTTTTTTCTAACTTTTATTTTAGGTTAAGGGGTGCATGTGAAGGTTTGTTACAGGAGTAAATTATGTGTCAGGGGAGTTTGATATACAGATTATTTTGTCACCCAGGTGATAAGAGTAATACCTGATGGGTAGTTTTTCAGTCCTTGCCCTCTCCTACCCTCCAACCCCAAGTTTTCCTAAGTGTCTATTGTTCCCCTCTTTGTGTCCATGTTTACTCAGTGTTTAGCTCTCACTTACAGGTGAGAACATGCAGGATTTGGTTTTTCTGTTCTTGATTAAATCGCTTAGGATGGTCTCCAGGTCCATCTATGTTGCTACAAAGGACATGATTTTGTCCTTTTTTATGGCTGCACTGTATTCCATGGTGTATATGTACCACATTTTCTTTATCAGGGTAACACTGACGGGCATTTAGGTTGATTCCATGTCTTTGCCATTGTGAATGGTACTGCAATGAACACACATGCACATGTGTCTTTTTAGTAGAATGATTTACTCCTTTGGGTATATACCCAGTAATGGGATTGCTGGGTCAAATGGTAATTCTGTTTCAAGCTCTTTGAGAAATCTCCAAACTGCTTTCCACAGTGGCTGAACTAATTTCCATTCCGACCAGCAGTGTATAAGCACCATTTGTGTAATGTTTACAGCTACATCCATGAGGGCAACTAGGGGAGGAGTCTGGTTCCATAGCCCACAGACAAACTGGAGAACTTTAACATCATAACAAGTTATCACCCCTTCAGCAAATTTATCTTGACAGCTGAGACATTATCAAAGATGATTTATATTCAGAGATGCTAAGGCTAGTCTATGCCCAAAAGGAAAAATAAACAAACAAAAAAGCATGACCTTTAACTAGTTATACCCGGGGAAGGGAGCCAAAAAGGGTGAAGGTGACGGGACAGCTGGGAAACCCAAAAATAAAACCTACCCAGAAACCTGCTGCTGAAGTATTTGCACTAAACAGTCTCAGCCCAGGATACATTCGTACATCCCATTGCAATTTCTTCTTCCCTAAATATGTGCCTATTCCAGGCATTTGCCATATCATCAACTATCAATATTTTTTTTTAATTCCCGAATTCTTTAGGGTTAGAAATCTCTCACAACAAAGATAGAAGAGTCAACTAGGATTCACTTAAAAAAAAACTGCCCTGTGGCTGAGTCTGTCATCTGGGAATGTTTCAAAGTCAGCTCTCATCTCGAGGCAGTGCTTAGCAGAGGTGGGGCTGACACTACTGGGTCTCCCGCCTCCAACAGGCTCCAGTCTCCTCTCACTGAACTACAAATTCTCTAACTCTCTATGGACAGAGCAGACACTCAGCAACTAATTCCATTTCTCTTATTATTTCCCTCTTCAGACAGCCTGGGGATGACACTGTGCTAACACCACCTTTGGAAGAAGAGGCAGCTCAACCCTCAGAAACACTCCCCTAAGGATTTATTTATCAAATTGTCACCATGATAACTGTTATAGCCAAGGCTTGATCCTTCAAAACAGTGCTGCCTTGATATACTATAGTTAGTTAAAATTCCTTTGCTTTGGTTTCCTTTAAAAAAAAAAAAATGTGTGTCCTAGTGTATCACACACCACAGCTTTAGGAAATGTTAGCAAACTGCAAATAATCTCTCCCTCACTTAATTGTCAAGATGTTGAAAGTCGTTTCCTTCTACAAATATGTCCAAACTCTGTTATCCTATCCCTATAAAGTTATATATCATTCAAGGGCTTTTAAGGAAAGTGCACAAACCTGTATTAAGCAACAAATAAGTGCCACAGACCAGGCTATGTACTTTTCATTACCCTCTCACTCTGTGAAGTGGGCAGTGGACATTCCTGTCTCTGTTTTACAGATAAGAAAATAAAGCCAGGCAAGTCCCACAGCAGTACATGGCAGAGGCAAGAATCTAATTCAAGTCTGCGTCATTCCAAGTTCCAGGGGTGTCCTTTCCAATGCTACTGTGACCTTCAAAAAGCCTCAGGAATTTACGTTTGTGGGGACAAGGTGAAAATCACCCCTGAGAAGCTTGGATTCATTCTTCGGGATGGGGCTCAGGGTGCTACCATGTTTAACTTCAAGGAAAAGGCTTAGTCAAATCTGGCGGTAATCGTATAAACTCATGCTCTCCAGTTCTCCAACAAGGGTGCCATAAGCATGTTCAGGAGAGAAAAGTAGCTCCCAAGGAAAATCAGCATCCCAAGGGAATCACATGGGTGTAGTCTTCCTCTACCTCACCGATAAGGTGATCTCTGACAGAGACAGGAAATGGGCTTCATCACTATTGTCAACCCAGGTTGAAAGATGATTGGAAAGATTCTGGGCCATGGCAAGAATGCAGAATCAACCAGCAAATGCTCATGGCCCTCCTTCACTTATATGTTTGGTATGAGTCTGGTCATTATTTCAACCCTGTATGACTCAACTTCCCCTACCATCAACCCTACAACTTCTCCCCAGTCGTGAAACCATTTTGTTCATTGTTAATTTACACACTGTCAAACTGAGCTGAAGAAAGGTACAGCTAAAATCTACACTGAATCTTACTATGTTTATTCCACCAGTTTTTATATAATTATTAAAAACTCATCAATGGTAGTCTTAGAAGAATACTATTGATTATAAAACTATTCAGCAAAACAAAAGAATATCCAATATAAAGTAATCTATTCAAACTTTCCTATTAATACATATCATGCCTACCAATATTTATTTGAGGTAGGGGTAAAGGTCATAGTACCTTAGTCTCTAGGTAGGTGCCTCCAACAGATCATGAATCCTATTGTAGGTGTAGAGGCTCCACAGTTGAATGAGAAAAGTCTAAATATTTCAGCCACAGACTTTCAATTAGGCAAGTTAGGAGAGAAAAGGGCAGGGAGGTATGAAACTTCATAGTTTTCATTCTTTGTAGTGGGGAATTCTCTTGCAGTAATTGATTTACTGAGGGTTCTGCTGCAGCACACTCATGCTATAATTGGTTGCATGCAAGTTAACAAGCCCTGATTTGTGGACTGCAAATATGACATACTGCAGATAGTCTGCTATTCCTGCCCACCTGGCTATAGGATTCTAGACATGCAAATTGAGCAAACCTAATATATTGATGCTGATTCGAAATGAAGGTCCTTATTATACAGAAGTAGCCCTTGTGTTGCTGTTGACAAGGCTATGCCAGAATTGAAATTTGGAGCTATAACTCATACATTCTACATAAGTAAAATATGCAAGGCACAGACGGCACTGTGAACTAGGGAGGTACTCAAAAAGGTGAGTTTTCCAGTAGGTCTGTGATTTACATTTTTTTTTTTTTTTTTTTTTTTTTGAGACAAAGTCTCACTCTATTGCCCAGGCTTGAGTACAGTGGCTTGATTTTGTCTCACTGCAACCTCCACCTCCCAGGTTCAAGTGATTCTTCTGCCTCGGCCTGGTGAGTAGCTGAGATTACAGGCATCTGCCACCATACCCAGCTAATTTTTGTATTTTTAGTGGAGACGAGGTTTCATCACATTGGCCAGGCTGGTACATTTCTTTTTTTTATAAGCTCAGCAATTAAGCAGTCCATGAATTAGGACTCAAAAGAGTGTGCATTAAAAAAGTCTCCAGTAGAGCATAGAAACTCCATGAGAATGGGTGGATTATGTAATACTAGAAGTGATATTTGGGGCCAGTTAAATCTTTCTAATAACAATTTTGATACAAATCAATAAATTGAGGGGCTGCTGGAAATAGATCCTATATACAACAGCAAAGGATAATCATTTCACATTTGACTCAGACCAACAAAGTGAAAATAGCTAAACAGAGAAGGAAATAAAATGAAACTGAAGATAAAACCATAAAACAAATAGTTACTAAAGACAATTAAGATGGAATTTGGAATGAACCACAGTAGTTAACCCTATATGAGAGAATGCATGTAAAAGACATATTTTAATACTAGCCCACTACAAAAAAATGTAGAGAAGCCCAAATCTGCAGTTCTTTTATTCTATAACATGAAGTCTATTAACTAACAGCATAGTTATGCTGTTTTCAAACTATAGTTTGAAAGACTCAACTGGGGAAAAAAAAGCACAGTCTTTTTTTTTTTTTTTTTTTTCTGTCTGACCTAATGTCTTGACTTGCATTTTGAATATTTGGTTACTACAGAAATAGAGTATATGACCTATTCCAGAGAACTGGGAATTGTGTACTTACTTCACTCCTTAATCATAACATACACTGGGGGAAAACACAGCCTTAACTGTTATTCAAGTTAATTATACTGCAATGAAATCTCAGACTCGTATACTGAAGGAGTCCTTCAGATAATTCAGTGCATCTTATATCTGGGAGTACTGTCTTCTAATGGGGCACTTATTAGCTAAAGAAGAACAAAGAGCCCATAATCTTCAGGAATGACTGCTGTCAAACAGCATAAATCAGAGACCACAATTGATTAACTAATTTGAGCAGTAAAGACAGACTTAGTTGCTATGGCAATAAAGAAAAAATGGAAGATTTGATCACCTGAGAGATTCATTCTTCTCATGGGATTTCAGAGAAATCAGAAACTACAAAGAGAAAATGCCCACCAGCTTATCGATTGTAGCCATAAAATAATAATATTTTGTAATCACTTTTTTTGAAGTATTAAAATGGCTTTTCCAATATAAATGTTTAGAGTGATGGACACTGCTAGCAGCATGCCAACTTATCATTCACAAGACATTCAGCAAGGTGATTCCCGGACAGAACATGAGTTAGAGCTAAAAGATCCCAGGCTCTTGCCTGTCTCTGTGACCTCCAAAGAACTCATTCCCCTAATTTAGGAACTACTTTTCTAACATACTCCAAAATTTCAAATTACTACTATTTAATTAATGCAATTTTA
This sequence comes from Cebus imitator, assembly GCF_001604975.1. Classification (NCBI taxonomy): domain Eukaryota; kingdom Metazoa; phylum Chordata; class Mammalia; order Primates; family Cebidae; genus Cebus; species Cebus imitator. The sequence goes on along the minus strand of NW_016107460.1, from coordinate 2,233,244 downwards.
AGTTTAAAAATCAGACTCCCACAGTCTTCAGATCATATCCCACCAAAATGCTACCCTCAGTGCCAGGCACCCAATTCCAAGGGGAATAGTTCAGAGTTGAGCATGTCATAGAACTAGGGTTGCTTGTCTGGAAAATGACTTAGTCATCTTGTCTGAAAATATCTGAAATGCTCATTCGTAGGAAAAGACGTCTCAAGTCCATCCCATGTGGTTTACAGGGCTAGAATTTCAGGGTGGCCTCACAGAACAGAGATAGCACATTATGAGGATCCTGGCTTTGAATCAACATGAAGAAAAAGGAAGGAGGCAGCTGCATGGTGAAAAGAGTTCCTTTCACTGCAAAAGATTCTAGCAGCAGTTAGCAATGACCTAGCAAGGTGTATGTCTGGAGGATTTCCTTGCACTGCTCAGAAGATTGAACTAGACAGGATGAGTGGCGGCTCCTTCCACCATCCTGTGACTGGGATCCTAAGTGTGGCACTACTGGGTTGAATGTTCATGGTCTTCCCTGGAGCCCTGTGCTCTTGAAAATAGCACTCCCGTCTCGAATGCCAGCCTTTTGAGTAGAGGGGTTCCCCTTCATGGGGGAACAGCTACTTCTTTCTATTCTTCAGCTATCTTTCACTAGAAGAGATTTGGAGACATGATTTAGTAAGTCTTAAAAACATTCAGCCTAAATGTTTGGATCTGAGTTTGTTTGTTTGATTGATTTTTCTAAGGTTCTCTCAATATTGCCACATAATTCTAGATACTCCCAGACTGAGAAAAATGGAACACTTAGGCACAACGGGCCACAAGGGGAAGAGGAATATCTCCCAATCTAGGTTCACCTCCACTTGACATCAGCATGAATTCAAGCTGAAAAATGTTGATTATGCCCTGGGCAATGCAAAAGGACTGCTGCACGTTGCAAGAAAATCAGGGATGAATATGTTTCTGTATTTGTACTTTATCATGTTGTTTAAAAGATTTGAAGCACCTTAAGAGTATGGTTACTACACAGGTCCTGACCTTGCAAAGGTCACAGTATGGAAAGATCCATTTAGTAGTTTGGAGCCCCAGCTTTGGAATCATATGGCCAGGTCTGAACTATTAATTAGCCAATGGCAAATTTTGTGACTCTAGGTGATTTGAAATATCTTCTCATTTTACAGTATTTACAAAAGTAATTAAAGCCCTTGCTTTTCATTCTCATACCCATATGCAACAAGTAATAAATGAGGATCTATTAATATATAAGACTTTGCACTTCATTGGCAAACACTTTTCTAATCAGATTTCTTAAGCATTTTTCATATAAAGACACAGCAGAATAAATTACATTTGTTTTTCTGATGCAGGTTTTTCTAAGTAACTTCAGGTAACCATATGTCAAATATATAAGAGCTAAACATAGAAATTCTACACGATCATCATTCATCTATTTGGTTTGTTTTATGTCTTACACTATTTTGTATAAATTGATCTTTGTTACTTAGTGACAAAGTGATAAAACATATGAGTGTGCCATGTGAATAGAAAAACAGACAAGTCTGATAAAATTAGACAAGGAGCTACAGCAAATATGATCCCAATTCACAGAGAGAACCCGAAATTTTCTTTTTTTTTTTTTTCCTAGATAAAGTCTCGTTCTGTCACTCAGGCTGGAGTGCAGTGGCACAGTCTTGGGTCACTGCAACCTCCACCTCCCAGGTTCAAGCTATTCTCTTGCCTCAGGCTCCCAAGTAGCTGGGATTACAGGCACCTGCCACCACGCCTGGCTAATTTTTGTATTTTTAGTAGAGACAGCGTTTCACTATGTTGGCCAGGCTGGTCTTGAACTCATGACCTCAAGTGATCTGTCCACCTCAGCCTCCCAAAGTGCTGGGATTACAGATATGAGCCACCGTGCCCGGCCAGGTGAGATTATTCTTTTCTATCTCCTTTGTGCCCCACCTTACTCTTCCCCTTAACTGCCCTTATTCACATATGATTCCCATCTTTCTTCTAAACCCTAAGTCTCCTCAGTTTGGGTGCCATGTCTTATTTGTGTTTTTAGTACCATGCCTGACATATGGAAAACATTTCATACACATTTGCTGAATGAGTGAATGAAGGAATATCCTCCCAACTATTTTCAGCATTCATCTTTCACAAATTTTGAAAGGTGTCCACAGGGTTAAGGATTCCTCTTGCCTGTGTTGTGGTTCGGCAAACAGTACCCTGAAATATGGCACTTTGACATGCTGAATTAAAGAAGCAGCCTCAAGTTCTCTCTGGCCAACCCCCCTCCTGTCTCTGATTCCTCTTTCTCTCTAAAAGCACTGCATGAAGCTGTTCTCTGAAGTTCCTCTACCTACCTGAAAACTAGATCCACCAATCAGAAATGCAAATAGTTTTGATCTCTCCCTAAACTTGCATTAATTAGAGAAAATTAAATTCACATCATAGAGGAAGAGACTGAATATTAAACACCACACCTAGAGCCCAGATGAACTTTGTCCCAAAGTACTATCTGTTTATTCCCAAAAAGAATTATTTGCTAATCCTCATCTGAGCATTCGTCTCATTCACTCCCCATAAAAATTATTTACCACTCTTGAAATTGCCTTATTCTCCCCATCTCACCTTTCCCTATGAAGAAGGGTAAATAAGCATCTGGACCCCATTGGGCTATTGAGGAATTACTTTCCTGTGATCCTGTGCACATTAAATAAGTTTGTATGTCTTTTCTATTAATCTGCCCTTGCAAGGTCATTTTCAGGAAAGCCTCAAAAAACAGAGGGGAAGTCTTCCCCTTTGCCCCATGCCTGTCAAATGAATACAGTACTTGTTCCTCTTGGTTCCACATCCCTTACATTCAATGCCAATAAAGTTTTCCTCAATGGCACTGCTCCACTGCTATCTTTTTCACCAACCTACATAAACCCAAGTCTTCACATTTATTTTACATAATGTAAACCCATTGATTAGTGTTAGCTGATCTGTTGCAAGCCTATGTATTTGATATTCCTTTATCTTGTTTCTCCTAATTCCTTTCTGAAAATTCATTACTTCTTTCTTCTTGCTTATTCTCTTATTTTTCCGTAATAGAAAAATGAACATTAAACAGTTCCCTTTATAGCTGTTTTGGAGTAATCCTGAATTTCTCTCAGTTTTAATCATTTGATCCCAAAGAGTAAGCTAAGTATGGGCAGCAGGAACTGGGTGCTTTGATATCCCTGGTGCTCCAATCAACTGGAGAACCATTTGGTCTTGAGCAATTCCTGGGGCGGGGGGGAAGTGCTGGCTGACTTCTCGAACTGGGCCAAGAGCCATGAAATATCTTAACATTTCTGTCAGTGGCATAATGCTTTCATGATGTATCTCTTTATCCTTGGCCATGTCCTAAAAATAATGTCATGGTTTGCACTCTGAAATCCATAAGGATTATTCATATCCCCAGGAAATGGTCTGAATACACCTTCCTGATCAAAAACATCTAACATTACCCTTTTACATTCTCGTTAACAACCGCTTATGACTTCTCTGCATATGATTACAATTCTCAGAAGAAGCCAAGTCTTGGACTGCTTTTCATGTATCAAAAACTCAATGTTGATTTCATAAAGGAATTAAGGTTATGATCAGCATCCTCATTTCACCATTTATACAGCTGGAAAATGCCCAATGTAAACCTATATCAAGTTCAAATTGCAACACTATATCAAATAAACCCCAAAACACTGTTTCTAATGCTAGAAATATTTTAACTAAGTTAGTATGTCTCAGGTTAGCCTAACTGAATAAGGCCTAGGATAGCAATAACTCTTTTATGAGAAAAAATCCTATTCATAAAGGTTTTAACTATAAGGCACCAGTCACCACAGCAAGACATTTCTTCACTCTCTTACAAGTAGAGCCATCCTCAAAGTACTTCACTCTGCTTTTGTCTCCTGACCTTCCAGTAGGTTCTTTTCCTTCCTTCCCCACCTCTCTCGCACTTGGTAACCCTGCAACACACGCGCTATCTGCTGCATGCAACTTAGTGTTCAAAATACTTCTGAGACTGAGATTCTTGTGGCCATTTAGTTCATGGCTCTATCCCTACCCTCTCCTCTGCCATCTGCAAACCACCCACCACCATGTACTTTCCCTCTTTACCAGTGTAGTTCAAATAACCCTGGTTCCTTTCCTTCTTCAAGATGGCTGATACCTTCCTTTGTGGTGTTACATTCACATCCATTGTGGAATATAGGGGGCTCCCCCAGGATGCTTTACATCAGGCTGCCCACACCTGGGCATGACCCCCAAATCCTCCCTATGTCAGCCCTGTTTCCTTGCTCACCTTGAGGGAAAGCAAATGGGTTCATGCTCAGGACTGAAAATAAATTAGAAAAAAAGGTCATCAAGAGCATACAATAATCTCTGTCTTTGGAAGGCCAGACAGGATAATAGAATAAACTTGTAGTAGATGTTTGTGAGTTTTGATTGACCAAGTAAGCTACATAGAGCTTCTCAGCAGTGTGAAACATATAATCAAAAGGTAATTAATTTCTCAAAGAATTTGCTGAACATCTGCTGGGTACTAGGCACTGGGGAAACCAAAGATGAAAATGCAACATGTTGTCTCTTCCTACAAGGTCATTACCACCAGTTGTAGTCCCAGAGGCAGACAGGTACAATCACACTGAAGTAGAATTGCTACTGCAGTAGAGACACAGCAAAGCACTAGAGGGCTCAAATTATCAGCAATTACTTACGCCTCGGGGAAGACAAAGATGTGAAGGAACATCAGGAAAGTACTGCAGGAGGCAATAGTTATCTGCAGAACTTAAAGTGAGTAGGCATTTGAGGCTTGAATAATCCAGCTAACCATTTCCTTTCTCTACTCACTTAAAAAAAATTATATATATATATATATATATATATATATATATATATATATATA
>NW_016107460.1:2205192-2228295 GCF_001604975.1 Cebus imitator | reverse complement strand
ACACACACACACACACACACACACACACACACACACGTGCCACACAAAGTCAAAATAGGCTAGCAAAAATGAAAAATTCCTTTGGCAAAACCTTTGCTAAACTAAATGGTCAAGAGGAATTCTTCAATATTTCTCCTCTTCAAATGTAGTATTTTGGCTGGGCACAGTGGCTCATGCCTATAATTCCAGCACTATGGGAGGCTGATATGGGTGGATCACCTGAGGTCAGGAGTTCAAGACCAGCCTGACCAACATGGAGAAACCCCGTCTCTACTAAAAGCACAAAATTAGCTAGGTGTGGTGATGCATGCTTGTAATCCCAGCTACTTGGGAGGCTGAGGCAGGAGAATCACTTGAACCTGGGAGGTGGAGGTTGCCGTGAACTGAGATCGTTGCAGTGAGCCGAGATCATTCCACTGCACTCCAACCAGGGCAACAAGAGTGAAACTCTGTCTCAAAAATATATATGTGTGTGTCTCAAATATATATAATATTTTGTACTCGATATGTTTAAAGAAGTGCCAACCCCCCCCCCCACAAATCTAATATGTTTATTAAGAAAGCTCTTGTCAAATTTAGAGCAAAATTAGCTTCAATTTTATTATAAAATATTTGGCAATTCATTCTTGGTTCATTTTTCTTCACATTGTCAACCTTCTAATCATTATTATATGCCAGTTTGTATATGGTAATTAGATACTGGCTACTAAGAGCTAGATTAAAAAGAGAACCTCTTTTAATTATAAACATAGACAAAAAAATTTAAGAAGTCAAGATGATTTCTTTTATATCACTTAAATTATTTTATTTTGGGATATAATATATTGCATTTCATCTATACATATGGCTTCTAACTTACTAAGGAAAGGAATGGGTACTCCCATAAATTAATATTCCATGATACATGAATTATTTATAATAAATAGTTAATAACATAGACAAACATGAAAACGACAGAAAAAAGCCTGATTCTTGGTCCAACACATTTCTGAATTTGGAAGTTAACTTTTAAAAGAATTTGAATTAAAAAACCTCCACTGATTTCAAAATAAGTTTAATAGTAATTCAGCTTTTAGATAATGCTTTTCAATTCATCAGATGTTATGGTGAATATTAAACATTTCCACTAGTGGCCCAAAACAAAGTCTGGTCATCACCGTGGTCACCTCCTTCTCCCTCTCTCCACTTCATATATAGAGGCATTTGCTCAATCAATATTCAGTGCACATCCACAGTGAGCAAATCTCTCTTTTAGGCACTGTGAGCTACACAGTTGAGCAAGAGAGGTTTTGTCTGAAAGGATTTAGAGACCAGTCAGGCAAACAGCCAAGAAAATCAACAACCATCGTGCAGTTATGGTAGAAATAGAAGCCAGATGCTAGCTAATACAGCATCCCAGCAGACTAAGGAAGGTTTGTTGGAGGAAAAGTTTCCTGCACTGAATATAGAAAGACTGAAGGATGCAGGAGTATTGGCCAGAGGAGGAGAGAAAGCTACATCAGGCAAAGGAGGCATGAATTTCTATCATCTCCACCTTCCCACCTTGAGCACATCACTGAAGTCTGTTCCCTCCTTTCCACCCTCACTGCCACTGCTTTATTTCACACCTTCGGTATTTTCTCCTGGACGATATTAATAAATTAATTCCCTAGAGTGTTTCAGGTACCATGGTAAGTGGAGGCCTAGTGAGAGCAGAAACAAGAGGGTAATCCCTTTGTGGTGGCAGGCAGCTTCTTTAATCACACACAACCCATCCAGGATGTTCTGTGAAAGTGGTGGCCATTATGTCCCAATGCCTCAAAGAATCTTTCCATACCTTTCTCTCTCCCATTCTCATTTCTCAACCCCCTGCATATTGATTCACCAAGAATACATATAGCTCTGTTGCTACGTTGAATAACTAGCTTTATGTTATGCATTATTACTTACATGTGTATTGTACCGCATGTATTGTGTGTATCATGAGAGACCAGGATGTTCAACCTTGTAGAGAAATTAACCAAGAAACTAGAATTCATTTTTATGGCATTTGAATTTATCCTTGTAGGAAAAAGCTTTAACCGCATATAAACATAATAATCATTCCCATTTATTGTTATCCTAGAAAAATCCAAAGTTACTTTTCATGAAAAAGTAAGTCACCCTAATATGCTTTCAACAGCTAATCACCGAACGATTCTTATCCTGTCTCCAGAAGATGGTGTGAAGATAGGATACATGGAGTGCATTTATTCTCGTCTACCTGTAATCATGGAAAGAAATAAATACTCCAGACAGGTATTCCCAAAATTACACAGGAAACTGTGACAGAGCAGAGACTAGAACCTGAGACTTTCAGGTCCTCTGGTTCTCAATTCATTTTTTTGTATCTCATCTCTCTGACCCTAGACATAATAGTTTAGAAACATGCCTTCTCCTTGTGGCTGTCTGTGCATATCCTTTCCCAAATATATGCTACCCAGCCATTGCACAGGAGAAAGGACTGAGACAACAACAAGTAAAATCACTGATGCCTTTCCATCCAATCCAAGATGCCTTCCCCTTCGCGGTTACTAGCAACCTTACATGTCGCACTTCCATTCACTCTCTTAAAGGTTCTTCTCATTGGATGTTTTCAAGGAAGACAACTGTAATGAGTCCACAAAGTGAGGTCCACACAAGCGAATCTGTGTCCTTTCTTATTCTCATGGTGTCTACATCGTTACAGAGCTTGTGCTCTGAAGTCTGATGAACAACACACAGCTTCCACTTGTTTTATTTCCTGGGGAATATGCCAGGTTCAGCTGTGAGACGTGGGACTTCTCCTCTTAATGAACTGGAAAGGTTTCTTCCCCCTTTACTAACAATAGTCCTTCACACTGGTATAGTCCTTTCCACAACTCCAGCTAAAATCCCTTGAATGTATGAGCCCTTCAATAATAGCTTTGCACTGCTTAAGTTTACAGAGTAAACCAGACAGCTGAAGCAAAGCTAGGGTGTGTGTCTCCAGATAACAGAGCACTCACGGAACCTTCAAACCAGTAGGTGACAGCTACGCAAGCTCGGGTTGGACGGTGGAGATGCAGAGTGCGAAACAGGTTTCCATGGAGGCCTCCTCTTAAGCGAGAGTTCTAAAGATGGCCAGGTCCTCTCTGTCTACACCAGCCATGTTTTGATGCTGCCTCACCTGACTCCTTTGAACAGGTGCTGTAAAAACCAAAGTTCTCCAGAGAAATGCCCATTTATTCCAGAATAAGAACAGAAGACACTAGATCACACACACACACACACACACTCACACACACACACACTCCCCACAAATACATTTTGTGTTTACTGGTCCAATATGCCATGCTGAGATATATTTTATAAAATTTGCAGAGAATCATTAGGTTCCTCAGGGACTCCAGAGTGAAAGAATGAAAGCCAACAATAGTTCAGGTGAAGGATTGAGGGAATGTTTCTCTTCCTGGGTCCATAAGGGGACGTGGTTTCAAAGGCAAGAACTTCCCAGCACCATACCTCCGCCTACCTTTCCATCCAGGAGCTCAGAGTTCTTTGTCTAACTTTTGCCTGCCGAAGATAGACTGGTCAGGTGAGCATCCTTTGTTTAGAAAAGCCCACGAGAAGCTATGAGAGGACTGTAGGCCAAACAACAAATCAGATGTCAGAAATCAAACATCAATCACTTTAGCGGAAGTTTAAAGGAACTCCTTCCATAGGACAGAAAACTTGAATAGGACAAGAATAATTCCCAGGTTAAAAGTCTCCTTCACTCACATCTGTTCGGATTCCATCTCTGGATCCCCAACCACGACACCGTGGGAACTGCTCTTCTTTCTCCTTTTTCTCTCTCTGCCTAAATAAATCACTTTCTGCAGGTCTGATATTTACTTAAAACAAGCTCACCATCCGGCAGGGTCCTCACCCCCATTCTTGGGTGAGTGAGGGACCAGGGCCTGGAAGAACACATCCTATCGGGGAGCCACCTGAGCCCATTGTCCACAATTTGGTCACAGGATGTGGCATTTTTGTTCCTCCACAGTGCTATTCAGACTTAGTTTAATTTCTTCCAATATGAATGTGTCCAGTTTTACTTATTCTGTTAGATTACTCCATAAGGTTTTACATAGTTGAGTACACTGAGGTCTTCTTTCTTACGGGTACACTGACAGCAGCCCCCCTTGGTTTCTACAAAAGTCCTGTTTGAGTCACTTTATGTGAATCTGCCACAAGTAGCCCTTGGCCAATTTCTTTACTAATGACAGGGTCTCACAGAGACAAATTTATAATTAGATGTGTGACTTGAAGTGCTGGCAATGAGCAACTTTAAGACTCTTAACATTAATAAAACCATCAATGCTATTTCAGAATCTCCTTTGGATTCTTTTTGTATGACTACAGGACACTATAAGTCTAATTTATTTCTTTCTCTGCTCCTCTAGTGAAACAAAAAGAGAAATGAGGAGGAAAACCTCCCAGAAATAAATGACCATCCAGCACATCTCTAATTACACAAAATGTCCTCAATATGTTAGGGGAGAGTTTGGGAAAAGGGTAACTATTCAATATAGTCATTGATTTGAGGCCAATGCTGGGTGGTTTATCTTCCTAAATAAAATTACAATTGCAACACCAAAAGAATTCTGACACAAAGCCTCTGCTAACAGACATTTTACAGGTATGCCTTTTTTATGACCTTGTATTAAATATTCTGTAGCTTCTGGTCTGTGAAAATGTAATAAAAAAAGGTTTAAGCCATATCACTCTGGAAAGAAAAGGAACAAACTGTCGACTTGTTGTAATAATACAGCTTTCCAATTTTATGGGTTTGTTTAAAATAACAATACAAATGATTTTTCAGTTTCATAAGGAGAATTTCACTTGTTTTATTTTTCCATTTTCTTTGATCTGAGTCAATGTTCACTTTTCACATGAGAAGTAATTTGGCTTGATAGATTGGTAACAACTTAATTTTACTCATATTTGGCTTTTAGTTCATAATGTAAAATGTGATATTGTTTTTCCCCTCAACTGTTTAAACAGGATCTCTTTTTAAAAAGAAGAAAATAATGTTTCCTCACCTTTTTTCTTACCCTCCTAGAGTCAAACTACGATGTTAATGACTTTAATTTAAAAATATTCTTAGGTTAATCTAATGTCATGACACACTAATTCTGAACTGGCAATGAACAAATTATAAACATTTATTAAACTTTGCTTTTTTAAAAATAAGGCCTTGCGATAAGTATTGGACAAAGGGAGCTGTCAGATGATGTCCCAGGCCACAGGGAGCTCATGGATCGATGGTGGGGGCAGACAAGCACCACAGACAGCAGTGCATCTCACACAACACACCAGGCTGTTAGAACAGGAAGAGGAGGAGAGAGGGGAGACCCTATCAGCCCATGAGGAGTAGGGGAGGGCCTTCTAGATGGACAGTGTTGGAATTGATTCTTCACAGAAGGATTTTGTTTGGTAGATCAGTGGTTTTCATCTTTTAGATTGAACTTGTTAAACACTTTGTTATGTAACTTTTGGGAGAATAACAAAGTAGTCTAATGCTGCTTTCTCGGAGAATTATAAGCAGCGGATCTCAGATGTAACCCAGAAGACTGTGTTTTGAATTCCAACTGATCTTGATTCAAGTGGTCCCAGGACCACCCTCAGAGAACCACACAGCTGACAGACAGAGCTGAGTAGTAGGGCTGGGAGGGGTACATCAGGCAGAAAAACTACCTGTGAGACTGGAGTAGGGCAGTGGGCACAGGCACAGAAGGACTGAGAAACTGGAGGGTGACGATCCTAGACATGCAGGCAGATGTCTGACCGTGAGGGCCTTGCTTGCCATGTGTAGGTGCTTGTACGTGATCGTAATCAGTTTAAGTATTTAAAACAAATGAGAAATAAGATTAGATGTGCTTAATAAATTTCTCTGTTAGTTACAAAAAATTGAGGCTCAATTCTTTCCATTCAATTAACTGCTCCACCTTTTTTTTCAGAAAAAAGCCATGAAGAAATAAAAAAACACCTTTTCGTTGTTGTTTTTAATGCAGGCACTAATGTCAGAACACAATGATTTAACATGCCCACCAAAATTTCAGGGATGCTGTGGTAGCAGTACATCTCGTAATAGACGATGCCAGGTGGCCCATAAATACTCCAGACACCACCCACAGCCACACACAAGGGGGCTTCCCAGACAGCACCCACATGCTCATTGGCACCATGACAGTTTTGTCATCACAGCCTGCGGCCCAGGAGAGATCACTGCTGGGAGATGCCAGTTAACTTTACAGGGAGGCGTACACGAGAAATAGCAGCCACAGGATGCCATGATCACAGTACACCCAAAGCAACACTAGTTGTCCGTCCCAGTAAAAAGTCTAAGGACCATTCCAGTAAAAAGTCTAAGGATCACTACTCTTTATCCCTCACCACCATAGAGGAAGCACAGACAATAACGTGCAGCACTGTGGCTGGGAAGGAGGGCAGAGCATCTCCCCATCTCCCTATCCCAAGATCAGCCAACCCAAAGAAAGAGCTCCACCATGCAGGGAATAAAAAATAACGTAGGTTATGAGTATGTGCATATATCTGTGTCCTGACTATATATTATCAGCCATTTTTTTTTGTTATTTCATGTGAACTAAAAGAATTAATTACCTTTTTCCATAAGCTGAGTATTTACTATTTCTATTAACAAATTATGGCAAAAATACATGATTAACCCAAGGAAACACATATCCTGTTTTTTTTTAGTTTGTATGAAAATATATATTTGTTTAATTTTATTTATTATTACTTATTTTTAATAGAGACTTTGTCGTGCTATGTTACCCAGGCTGGTCTTGAACTCCTGGTCTCAAGGAAGCCTCCTGCCTTGGCCTCCCAAAGCACTGGGATTACAGGTATGAACAACCACGCCCAGCCTGAAAACATCTATTTTTGTTTCAGCACATGTTAATTAAATTGAAAATAAAAGTTTGGACTCTAAAATAAAAACTAAACTCTAAATTAAATTACATAGATACTAGCTGAAAAAAGGCGGGCACCTAAAATAAAATACCACGTGCCAAAGAATTATTTGGTCCTTGGTATAAATTATTTTAGTAAAGATCTAGTAACAATTTGCCAAGGTAGCAGAGTCTAACGAGATTCTGCTGCAGGTAAGTAAAAATGTTAATAAAAACTGAATTAAAGGCGAAATACATTCTTATTGTATTTCCTCAAGCTTCTAAAATAATTTATATCAAGAACAACATCTCTGGGAACATAAGTCTGGTAAAAAGAAAATATTGCAGGTCTGAAGAATTTGTAAACCATACTTACAAAAGGACACCAGCAATAATATTTAAGAATGTATGGACCTAATAATCTAAAACCTGTGAGGAGCCTTCTCCGTTCAAGATGAAGGCAAACAGACTCACAAGCTTTAAGGTAGTGTCCTAGTTCAACAAAATATGTGGGGGTTTTGGCCTTATTAAATGGGAGGCCCATTGCTCCAGTACAAAGCGGGGATATTCGACATGGTCTTTGCGTGTTTACATAAAGCAAATGTTTGATCAGCTTTTGAAAATATTTGCAAATAGTTACAGACTGAAGATGGGTAGTAGAACAGAGGTTTTGACATTTTATAAACTCAAACTCGTCGCCCTTCACCCTCTAGCACTCATTCTGTGATTTTTGAACCTGGTCTTCTCCCTTTGCCACAGATCCGACCCTCCCCCACCTCTAGTGATTTTACCTCCCCCAGGTCCCTCTGCCACTGCAACCTCTGTTTCTGAGCTGATAATGCTCTTCATCCCCAGACTCCTCCTTTGTGAGTCTGAAGCCTTTTCTAACTATTCCACTTTTGTCAGGTTCTCTCCTTTCCCCAAACCGCTGCTGCATATACAGTCAGAGCTACATTGTTTGGCTGATAGCACTTTATGCACTTCTGACTCTCTGCGTTAAGTTTCTTGGGAGCAGAGACTTATTCACAAGTATTTTTAGAATTCTATTTGCATCTCCAACACAAGAATTATAGAATATCATGCTAAGCACTGAAATCTTTCTTCAGCAGAACTTGATCTGCAAACATATTCTTTGTCCCAGGAAAATCTGTAAAGAGCAACGTGACCCTGTTACTGAGTCCCCTAGGTGCTTGCCTTTAGATACTGTCAAGGAGAAGAGAGTTCTATGTGTTAACCAAGGGGCACTTTCAGAGCAAGTGAGAGTTCATCTTTAGATAAAACATAATGTCTTTTGTTTGCCAATGAATAACCTGTATCTACTCCCTAGTCAAGTGAGAAGAGAATGTAACTTTCGGGAGAATAAATACCAGATAATTTTTTGGTTCTAGTTTTAGCTCTTCTTGTGGTTTATGTCAAGCATGTGGAAGCACATCATAGAATCAACAGATAGCTAATAAATAATGACAGTGTTACTGAGTATGAAATATCTGTATATCAATCTCACAAACATCAATAATGGTTAAACTTACCCAAAAAGAACATGATAGAATTATGAGGTTACAAGCCAAGTTATTGCTAATTTACCAGCATCCATCTGGAAACCAATGTCCAGTTTTGAGAAGAATTAAATCAAGAAAATGTCCCAAAATCAAGATAGTCCTCTCATTTACAAAATCAAGCTAAAACTTGATAGTGTGTGCAGCACTATTCTAGAGAGGAGGGGGCAGGGAATTTTCGAAGAAGTTAGGATCCCTGCCTTCAAGGAGTTGACACATTCCACCTGGAGATTAATGGAAGTTCTGAGAAGTGATATCTAAATCGATATTTATCAGATTTTCCTTCTGGAAACCAGCATTATAAACATTTTTTTTTTGAGTCATTGTGGGTTGCCAGGCACTGTGCTAAGTACTGGAAATATAATAATGACTGAAGTAACAGTTGAAAGAACTCACAGACTAGAAAGGGGGCGAGACATATAAGCACATAAGCATTCCTATATAGTTTGCACACTAAAAGCACATTAAATGTACTTTGTATAGATACAGTGTCTCTCTTAAATCTAGCTCAATTATTTAGGTGGGATGGTGAAGTTTTTGTGTCAACCTGACTGCCCCAGGAAGTGCCCAGATTATACGTTACTTCTGGGTGTGTCTGTAAAGCTGTTTCTAGATGAGATTAGCATTTGAATCAGTGACTCAGGAAAGCAGATGGCCCCTTCCAGGGTTGGTGGGCATCATGCAATCCAAAAGCCCCTGAACATGTGCTCTCATCGTTCAACACCCGCCTATGAGTGAGAACATGCGGAGGGGAGCACTACACACTGGGGTCGGTTGGGGGGAAATAGGGGAGGGACGGTGGGGGGTGGGGAGCTGGGGGGGGATAGCAGGGGGAGAAATGCCACATGTAGGTGATGGGGAAGAAGGCAGCAAATCACACTGCCATGTGTGTTCCTATGCAACAATTTTGCATGTTCTTCACATGTACCCCCAAACCTAAAATACAATAAAATAAATAAATGGGAAAAAAAAAAAAAAAAAAAAAAAAAAAAAAAAAAAAAAAAAAGCCCCTGAACAGAACAAAAAGGCAGAGAAATAAGTAATTCAATCCTCCTGCTTTTGGTCTATTTGCACAAGCTGGAACATTGGTCTTCTCCTGTCGCTGGACTGGGATTTACATGATCAACTCCCTTGGTTCTCAAGCCTTCAAAATTGGACTGGAATTACACCACCAGCTTTTCTGGGTGTCCGGCTTGCAGAGAGCAGATCACAGGACTTCTCAGCCTCCATTATCACATAAGCCACTCCTTATAATGAATCTCTTTATCTATACATATCTATACGTCTATATATATATATATATATAGAGAGAGAGAGAGAGAGAGTTCTTGATTATATATAATTAAGAAACAATAGGAGACAGAAAGATAGACAGACATAGACAGACAGACATAGGTGGACCTACGCCTATCTATCTATCTATCTGTATATATACAATTCTTTTTCTCTGGAGAACTCTAATACACTAGGTTTTGAGAGGAACCTACATATAATGGCTATGAACAGAGTAACAGCAAGATGGATATCACTTACTCCAAATGCCTTTTTGGAGTAAGTGATAGGAAATAACAATTCTAAAAACATCGTTTGGGTACTGGGAAAACTCTAGGCAGAAGCTGGCTGAGAAGTACTTTTACTAAATCCACAGAGGAGGTCTCTGAACCCCTTCGACAGAGGAGCTCCATTATTGTTATGTAAGCAGGCCTGCAGTGCCTTCCAGAGTGGTCCTGAAATCACTGCAAAGCTACTGAGTGACGACAATGTGAAACAGAAACACAGAGACAGAAATAAAGAGAAGAACAAAATAGGGATAGGGAATGGAAAAGCATCAACAGTAATGTCAGAGAAGTCATATCTAGATAAACATTTATGGGATTTCTCTTTTGGAAATCAGCATTCTAAACATTTTTTGAATCTTTGTGCATTGCCGGGTATTGTGCCAAATGCTGGAAATATAATAATGAGTAAAAACAGTTGAAAGAACTCACAGACTAGAAAGGGGGCTAGACATATAAACACGCAAGCATTTCTATATACTGTACTCTGCATAGTAATAGCAAACTAGCAGCTAAACTCTGTGTAGCTGAGTCAGAAAACATAGTTTAAGGGCAGATCAACATTGACAATCTCCAACAACTGACATGACCATATTCCTACTTACAAGTGCCAAGGCCAGGTATACCCCCGAAGAGCCAAGAAACCAGGAACCTTAGTCTGAGCATATTTATATAGTATTTCATAGCATGACTTCTTTCTTCAATCCATACTATAAAATTAGCATTTCCCAAATTGTTGGAAACTCTGCAAACAATTTGATGAACTAGAAAACATATGAAAAAATACCACCCATAACACCACAAGCATGCATAAAGCCAATTAACATTTTGGCACAGATTCTTCCATGGGTCATTTTGAAGAAGGTCTTATCTGAGAAGAACAAAGGAGGGAAAAAAGGCAAGAAATCAATCTGGACCTAGACCTGGACTATGAGGGAGGTAATGCAAATCTCCTGGACAATATTGTTAATGCGTATTTAAATGAAAGCACTTACTACTCAAAACATGATAGTTGCATTTGAATTTTTAATAGCATCTTGATATAGAAGCTATATATGAATATATTAATATAAATACGTACAGTTCATAGAGAGCATCTATTTACTTTATTTCTCCTCAACTGGCCCTGTCATTTGTTTACTGTTGTCCCAAGATAAAAAGTTCACTTCTGATATTGTTAAGAAGGAGATACTAAGGCAGAACCCCCTGAGATATAGGTCATTTACTCTTATGCCAAAAGGATGTGTCTTGAGTGGTAGCTTGTGGATAGGTCTTAGAGAAAATGCCATAATGGTAACAGCTTTGTGTGGGCCGCTCATATCCCTCCCTCTCATGGGGACTCCTTGGTCTAGAGGCCACCCTTTTTCACACAAGAAAAATCCCTGTAGAAAGTGAGATAATAAGTCAAGGCAGAATCAGGCAATTATGGTATCATTATATCGTAATTTTCAACATGACAAAAACACAACAGTGACTTCAGGTTTATCTCTTACCAACGGTACTGAAAGAACAAATATTTGATCTATAGAATTTGAAATCATTTTAAGGTCAAAATTGGTACCTACTACATCAGTATTAAGTATTGAAAAACTGGAGTTAACTGAATGATCATAGGATACTAAGCGAATTATGACACCTTCATAAGAACAAAATACTAGTTACTAAAATTATAGTTATTAGCATGCAAGTTTAATGTATTAAATATTTATATGTCTACAGATGATGGATTTGTGGCAGATTATTAATGCATATCATGGGTTGGTTTTCCCTCTTATTTTCCTCCCTGTATTCTTAAGTTTGCTTAATTAACTTTTATTAGTTTTATAATTAAAATATTGTTTTAAAATGTCTAACAACACAGGAAAATGCTTAATTTTATGATGGTAATTGGAAAATATCAGGCAATAATATATCATTCAATATATGATATGATTGAAATATAATGACTTAGTTCACAGTAAATAAGGATTAGAGGAAAATAACCTCAAACTATCGATTTAATAATCATTCAACCCACATCAAGCACCTACATTCCCTGAGTACAGTGTGGTAATTAAAACAGACAAGGTTGCTGCTTTCCTGGAGGTTACATTCTAAATGAATAAGATATAATGATCAAATAATTAAAGAAGCAAGATGTTTTCAGATGCTAGTAAGTGCTGTGAACAAAATATAATAGGCATATGTAATGGAAGGTCATTGTGACGGATGGGGCTACTTGACACTGTGCAATCAGGGATTGTGTCTTTGAAGAAAGATATATGGGGTGGAGCCTAAATAACACAGGAAGGCCAGCACATGAAGATGTAAGGACATGAAGGAATTTAAATAACAGCAAAGACAAAGACCTCCTAGATTCAATGAGCTCATTGGGACTGGAACACAAAAAGGGCGGGGGTGGGAGAATGATTCAGGATGCATCCACAGGAACTGGCAGGGATCTGATCATGCAAAGCCAGGGTAATGAGTTGACATCTTATTTTAGTTAATAAAAATTCATTTCAAGATTTTCAGCAGTAGTGTGATGTCATCTGAGTACTTGCTGACGGAGTAGAAGTAACATTTGAGGGAAGAAAAGACATCAGGCATGGATCGAAAGTTGAGAGCTGAAGCAGTAGACAGATAATGGTGTCCACTCTGATGATTAAGAGGGAAGGGATTACAGGGTAAAAAGAACATGGATGTGGGGAATCAAAAGTTCATTCTGACCACGTTTTGTTGGATTTAAAGTGCTTAGCAGGCAACTGGCTATATGAATCTCAAGCTGAGTAGAGAGGATACAATTGGTGGAAAAGTTGGGAACTATTGTCATGTGGATGTCATTTAAAGCACTGGATGGAATCATATGAAAAGTATGAATAGAAAATATTAGGCCAGGTGCGGTGGCATATGCCTGTAATTCCAGCACTTTGGGAGGCCGAGGTGGGCAGATCATTTGAGGTCAGGAGTTCGAGACCAGCCTGGGCAACATGGTGAAACCCCATCTCTACTGCAAATACAAAAATTAGCCTGGCATGGTGGCATGTGCCTGTAATCCCCTGTAACTCAGGAGGCTGAGGCAGGAGAATCATTTGAACCTGGGAGGTGGAGATTGTGGTGAGCCAAAATCGTGCCACTACATTCCAGCCCAGACTATAGAGTAAGATTCTCAGAAAAAAAAACAAAAAACAAAAAAACAAAAAAACAAGAAAAGAAAATATTAGAGAAGAACAATCTTTCTCAAGTTAGCAGGTCAAGCATACGAAGATAAGAATAGCTGGTGATTTATCAAGAAACTGGTTGGTATAATGTTACAGAAGATGAGCAGAAAAATTATTCAGAAAGGAGAAATAACCACCTGTGTCAAATGCTACAGAGAGACATAGTAAAGTGGGACAGAGAATTAACTACTGGATTTGGCAACACTGAGGTCATAGGTAACCTAGACAATGGCAGTTTTGGGAGAGTGATGAGAAGAAGGACCATTGGAGGAAGAGAGCAGGAAGGAAGCAAGCACAGACACCAAATAAGAAAACTCAACTATATGAAAGCTACCAAAACAAGAGTAGTTGGAAGGGAATGTAGAGTTTCATTAAAGGTGGGTGATACAAAAGATGATTAAAAGAGAAGGAATTAGATACAGGACTCAAGTGGAGGGCCCGCCCTTCACTGCTGTAACACAAAGGAAGGCAGAGTATACAGTACAGATGCAGGCAAAATGGCAGACACTGCAAAGGCTGGATAAAGGAGCTTTCATCTTTTATCTTCCCAGTTTTAACAGTGATCTCAGATGCTGTTGATAAATTTTATTCTACTGTTGCAATACTTTTTTGTATTTTCCAAAGTTTCTATAGTGAATAGATATTATATTCATAATTTTAAAAACACTGCTTTCTGAATACAACTTAAAACCGCACTGGAAACGTGGAAATTTTTAAAACTAGTAATGTTATACAAGAAATTTATTTGAACTTACATTAAAAAGAGGAAAAATTTTTGTGGCACATTCTCTGCCCTGTTCCAGCTTTCTAGCTGTCAAAATGTGCACCCTCCTCAGCTACTTCTTTCTAAGGGTTGTGCTTGGAGCAAGGATGTGAGAAACTGCACAAATATTGTAATTTTGGAGCTCAACCAGAAAATGGAAGTTCTCTTTGCCCCCTGTGTCAAGTCTAACATAAAAATGTCATATATATATAAACAATTGGCCTAGAGTATTCCAAACTCCTGTCTTCCTCATTACAATTTTTTTTTTACAAAACCATTTCCTGCTTTTTCATCCAATTCTGCCTCAGGCAAAGGCATTCTATGAAACCATGAAACAGACAGTGTTTTGCTATAGATGCCTTTTCCTTTAATTTTTTGATGAAATACTAAGGCAGTTTTCTTCATTGGTTTCAGAAGCCACGTGGATGCAATTTAGGAGTTTATAGAAGCACCAAAAATCAATGCAGACAGGAGGAAGATGGGGCCGCAAATGTAAACAGTTTATTGACTGAGCAACAGGAAGAGGCTGAAATATTCAGCCAGCATTTGCTGTGATTATCTGCCACCCTCTTCCTTCATGGGGAGGGAATGGCCTGGTCTCACTGAGCTCATATTGCTTTTAACATATATAAGAGACTAGATGTTTAAGGTATAAAACCTGGCATTTCATAAGGAGAAGGATATTACTCATTACGATTACAAATATTACTTTTCTTCTTAGTTGAATAATAAGTTATTTTAATTAATTTTAAAAAGATTCTGTTGGAAGAGGGCAATTCACCTTATCTACATGAGTATTGGCTCTTCTCAAGTACTGTTTACACTTTCTATATGCTTCCATCCAGAGCTGTGCTTTCAGTGCCATTCACATGACAATCATCCCCACATTTTTCCCCAACCCTGTCCTCTCCACCCAGCTTCAGATTCACAGAGCCAACCGCCTACAAAAGCATTTCATATCCAACAAAGTACGGCCGGAATGAACTTTTGATTCCCCATATCCACGATCTTTCACCCTAAAATGTGTTCCCCTCTTAGCAGACATCAGAGTAGGCACCAGCATCTATCTACTGCACCAGCTCTCAACTTTGGAGTCATGCTTGAGGTCTCTTTAGAAACCCTGGCTGAACAGAGAAGCTCGTTTTTCAATAAATATGATCCTGATTTGTAAACAGCATGAAATCTCCTGGGAAAAATCATCCACTGGTGGAAAATTGACAGCCTTTCCCTCTCTCTTTCCTTTGCTCCCCTCCCTTTCTTTTCAACCACCCTCCTTTATGTACAGGCATAATTTATTTTCTCTTTTGAAATCCTTTCCATTAATGTGAACTCCCTCTGGAAGGACCAAGCATCTACATAGGAGGCTGTAGTCAGTTGTGAGAATTTTAAATACTTGGTGGTTTAAGTTTTCACCTCATCTACATTTGTAATAAGCCACTCTGAGAAGTATCTTTTGTCATATGCAGTAATTCTCACTTGGGGAGGGGGATGCACGAGCAGGAGGTGCAAAATGTGTACAAAATAAGGAGGTGCAAACCTGTGTGTGGCAGATGAGTTCCCTAGAGATTTGTGTAAATGACTGCCTACCATCCTCCTAACCTTCAAAATGACTAATGGACTTTTCCCCTTTCCTTCATAGGCAGAAGAAACTGCTTTTTATTTACAGTGACGAAAACATATGCCCAAACAGGGCAGTTTTCATCTATGGACAATTCTCAACTATCCTGTGGATTTTCTATAACATAGTTTCAACTCTACAAAGGTCTCTACTAATGCCTTATCAATTTCAGGCTCACTTTGCCTCATGAGTCAGTGACCACTCAGGAAATACCCACTACATTTAGTACCAGATTCAGCAAACTATAAAGGGAGATAAATCAGCAGGAAAAATCATGCTGCACACAAAAGACAAGAAGAAATGTTTTGGGGAGTATCAACGTCACTATTTTCCAATAAAACAATGCCTAGAGGCATTTTAATATTTTCTGAAACTTCTACTTGTATCTCAAAGAAATGGGTTCAGCCATTTTGAAAGTATTCTACAATTAATTACTTAATTCAAAAATTACTCAAGAGAAATATCTTCTTTTCCCATCTGATAGCCACCTTTAAGTCATTTCATAAGTCATTAGCAACACTATGGGCCAATGGGAAAGAAACAGAAGGAAGATCCTGGCCAGTTCAATGTGTTGCTTAGTAGAGCTCTGATAGAATTCTGGTAAATGCAAGGCTAGAGAAGAAAACAGACTAAAATAAGATTTCCCAGCGTTCTACCTTGGAATTTCAATTATTTATGTGCTCCTTGGCTTCTACCACTATGAAGAATCAAAAGCCAGCCAATATGAAGGCAGCTATGAAAATAGGGTACATTTTCAGAGAACAAAAGAAATCAGAATGGAACTAAAGGAAATGATGAATGAGCCCAATTTTTCAAATCTAGAAATTGTAGTTAAAGAAATTTAATTTGCTTTGACCTCCTATAACACTAAATACTTGTACCACCAATTTTGCACTTAGCATACTGACTCATGCCATTATCATTGTTAGCAACAACAATAGTAACAGGTATTAACTGATCTTTTACTAAGTTCTAGGCTATCCAAGGCACCTTGCAAACAATATTTCCAATCCTTTCCACAACCTCCAAGATAAATACTATCATTCCCATTTTACTGAGAAGAAAACCAAGGCTCACGGGTAAATAATCTGCTCAGGGCCACAAAGTCTGCTGGATCAGTAATGGTCAAACACAAGACTGGCTGACCCCAAACCCATTCAACGCAGTTTTCTCAACATCAGATAGAATCATTTACAGGTCTCACTCTTTTCTTAGCGAGACTGTAAGCATCCACTGGAGAGCAGAAGTGGAATTTCCAGGGGGACAAGACCTGGAATTTCCATATTTTTACATCACTTATTTCCAGTGGAGTACTTAGTAACTACTATTGATTGGGTCTGCATTGTATCAGGAGACTTTTGTTTGTTTTCATGTCATTTTTTCTTTCCACAGAAGGGCTAGTTGTAGCAATGCAGTTACTGTGTGGAGAGATAGTAATGTTTTTACTACCAACAGTATAGGCTGGGTCAGCTAACACGGTATTTTTAAAAATGTCTTGCAACCCTGTTTTACCACTCACAAATGGGTGGTATACACACAAACCTATCCTAGGGAGCCCTATGAACCAGAAATCTTTGAGGCAAATAGTGGTTACTTACAGGTCACCAATGGGGGCAAACACAGGAGTGTAAACTGTATCACCCCAAGTGGTTACTGAGTTTCACCGCCAATTCGATGACTGTGGTCAGGTTGTCTTGTTCCAATCTAAAGACAGATTTACTGGTAAAAGAGGCACTGTAACCTGTCACTACAAAGGGTAGTTCAATCCCACCAGCTTGTAAGGCGGGGGTCACTTTGAGCCTCTTTTATAGAATAAAGGAAAATGCTAAGCTATCAGGATATCTACTGTCAAAAGAAAAACAGTGTAGCTCCTTGCTGGATTACTCTGCCTCAATGATTTAGAACAAGTGAGTAGCTCTAAAGAAAAAACTGAAATTGTGTCTTGGCTTATGAAAAATTACTAAAAATTATTTGAATATCCCTGTTAATCCATTCAGTGGTACTCAATCAGCACACAACAAAGACTTCAGCACAAATGCTGCTATCTTCTGAGGCAGCCACAGCTTGCACGAGGGTCAAAACTGAGCTCAGTGAAATGTAAATTTACCCTTTCTTTCCAAAGGAAGATGTATTTGACTCACTGATATGTGAAATGTGAGCTGTTTCTCACAAACTACACATATAATCTTAAAAAACTTTTGGAAACCATCCAACAGATTAAATGAGCCACTCTGGAGATACTTTCTACCAAAAATTGTTAAAAATGATAAACACACAGTCAATTTGGACAATATTATATACCCCTCCAATATTATTCAAGAAACAAATAGAGATGGAAAAGGCATTCCTCAAGTCTCAAAATTTTATAGTGCCTTTTGGGCTTGATTTTTAGCAGACAAAGGAGCAAACTCTCCCTTTTTAGTGGACAAGGGGTTGTGCTTCAGCCTAGAGCTCTCATGTCTTGCTCTAGCCACGTCAACAGATTCCTAAGTGACCTTGGCTAAAGCACTTAACCTTCCTGCATTTTAGTGTGGCCAACTGTGAAATAAGAAAGATAATGACAACAAAAATAATGCACCTACATACCTCACTGAAGCGTTTTAATGAATTAATCATATTGAGCTTTGAAAGTGGTTTTATGCTTTAAAAACATTTAATAACAGTTAGCAAATTCCCACATTAATGTACTATATGTGGTCCATAGGATTACGTCAGAGACTTTGCATGATACGGTGCATTCAGGTTACTTTGTGCACAAGACTTTAGGTGACATTAAAAGAAATATATGTTCTCTAATTGCTTTCACTACCCCAGGGAGGAGCAAGAAAGTTAGTTTAAAAAATTGCATCTAATGTTATGGTCTGAATGTTGATGCCCTACCCCACAAAATGTATATGTTGAAACCCGGCACCCAATGGAATGGTATTTAAGAAGTGGGGCCTATGGGAGATGATTAGGTCATAGGGCCCCACCTTCATGAATAGGATTAATGCCCTTATACTAGAGACTCCAGGGAGCATATTGTCCACCATATAAGGGAACAGCGAGAAGGCACCATCTACAAAGAACTAACCTTCACCAGACACAGAATCTGCTGGCAACTTTATCTAGGACTTTCCAGCCTCCAAAGCTGTCAGAAATAAATGTTTATTGTTTATATCTATCCAACTTAAGATATTTTTGTCATAGCAATCCAAATGGACTAAGACATCCAAGTGAGAATTATAAAAGTATCTAAGTAAAAGGTCAGGCCTTGACAGTTTACATGTGAGCTCTGAGAATGAGTGATGGATAGCTTGTGAAGTGGGGTGGCTCTCTCTTTTACCCCAGCAGTCTGTTCCATCCAGTCTTGCCTTTTACAAGGGCCTCCTCCCTTACTCTCCACTGAATCACATGCTTCTCTCCTATCAAAGATGCAACTTTTTTTTTTTTTTGAGATGGAGTTTCACTCTTGTTGCCCAGGCTGGAGTACAGTGGTGTGATCTCGGCTCACTGCAATCTCCGCCTCCCTGGTTCAAGCGATTCTCCTGCCTCAGCCTCCTGAGTAGCTGGGATTATAGGCACACGCCACCACGCCTGGCTAATTTTATATTTTTAGTAGAGACCGGGTTTTTCCATGTTGGTCAGGCTGGTCTTGAACTCCCGATCTCAGGTGATCCACCTGTCTTGGCCTCCCAAAATGCTGGGATTACAGGCATGAGCCACCATGCCTAGCCCCAAATACAACTTCTAAGGCAGACTTTTCTTTTTGAATTTGAATTTACTATACAAGTTTTGGATTTACTACACAATTTCTGAAGAGCTAAAGTTTACACTTCTATTTAAAGATCCACAAAACTAACAGTTCTCATAAACAAGAAAAGGTAACAGATGAAATTAAAAGCAAGCACCAATTTAAATCAAATCCAAACTGCTATTCTTTTGCCTACAGTTGGAAACCTGGAGGCATTAAAAAAAAGAAAGAAAGAAAGAAAAAAAAACAGAAAAACTCATGGAATTAAGAAGATCCTGTGCAGAAGTTCTGCTTCTCTTCTTCCTCTTCACTGATTCCAAAGCACGCAGGAATTGCTTGGATTCTAAAACATGGAATTCCAAAATGCACAGGAATTGCAGGAATCTCTCTCTTGGAGAGAACAGGGCCACAACACAAGTGCAAACCAAGAGGGAGAAAACTCCCTAAAAGCCAGATAGGAGAACAAAGCAGGGGAGAGAAAAATCAGTCTCTAAAAGGGCGCATGGATAAATCAGGCTTACCCAAAAGAGAACAGTCCTGGTTTAGCCACCAGTAAGCTCCCTCTCGGGTGCAGCAGTCTCTGTGTTAACTCCGTCTCCACTCTGGAAAAATTCATGCTGGATGCAGTGAGTACAGATTTGCTGGAATGTTTAGGAAAAACGTGGGGCTACAGTAAGTCAGTAGCCTCTACTGCTGGAATTACAGCTACATCTGTGGCCATGTAATTAGCTGTACTGCTAAGCATCTGACACAAAATTGCCACTATGACATGTGAACTGGTAACACCAACAATTAGAACAATAACATCATAAAGTCTCAAGGAAGCTTTAATTATTCATTTAATTTGAAAAGTTAAGCTGGAGGGGACAGCTGCTAAGGATACAGCTTTTCTTTACTCATTACTACTTATTTGGCTTTGGGATTTTTCTGTTGTTAATGTCATTCTTTTGCATTTAATGAACCCTGATTTTCCTGGAAGTCCTACAAAAAAAAAAAATCAGTATTAAATCCAAGTCCTTCCAATTATTTCAGGCATGTGGGCAAAACATTAGCTCTCTATAATAGACAACCAACTCAAACTCCACCGGAATGAGGGCCACTCTGCTATTTAATGCACTCAAATGGTATAATTAAAATAAAGATACTGACTGCAATGTACCTCTAAGTTTAGTCAACAGAGATTTGTGAGTCTACTTTGGCACATATAAACTACTCCAAGACTTTAGAAAAGGAAAACACGTATGTGCAAGAAGTACAATGCAAAATGTGAAGCAAAGATGTCACATAAGGTTTACAAATTTGGAGCCATATACAAGGAGGAGGAAGGGGTAACTGAAGATTGGGAATCAAAGAAGGACTCATGGCAGAGGTGACATCTGAAGTAATTCCTAGTCTGGGCTGTGAGGGAAAATAGCATTTCTGACAGCTGAGTTAGCATAAAGGATAACTCACGGGTAAGAAAGAGCAGCGGGAGGCCAGGCATGGTGGCCTATGCCTGTAATCCCAGCACTTTGGGAGGCCCAAGGCAGGTGGATCAGGAGGTCAGGAGTTCGAAACCAGCCTGGCCAATATAGTGGAACCTCATCTCTACTAAAAATACAAATCATCAGCTGGGTGTGGTGGCAGACACCTATAATTCCAGCTACTTGACAGGCTGAGGCAGGAGAATCCCTCGAACCCAGGAGGTGGAGGTTGCAGTGAGCCAAGATCGCACCATTGCACTCCAGCCAGAGTGACAGTGCAAGACTCTGTTGGAAAGGAAAGGAAAGGGGAAAGGGGAAAGGGGAAAAGGGAAAGGGGAAAGGGGAAAGGGGAAAGGGGAAAAAGGAAAAAAAAGGAAAAAGGAAAAAGGAAAGGAAAGGAAAGGAAAGGAAAGGAAAGGAAAGGAAAGGAAAGGAAAGGAAAGGAAAGGAAAGGAAAGGAAAGGAAAGGAAGGAGGGAGGGAGGAAGGAAAGAAGGAAGGAAGGAAGGGAGGGAGGGAGGGAGGGAGGAAGGAAAGGAGGGAGGGAGGAAGGGAGGAAGGGACGGAGGGAGGGAGGGAGGGAAAGAAAGAGCGAGCGAGCAGAGGGAGCTTCAGAGATGGGGAATGGCTGGAACTAGCTGAAGTGACAGAGAGAGATGGCCAGAAAGAAAGTGGAAAATAGGATTTAGAGGGCTCTGAAGACCTGCTCAAGAGTCTATATTTTATTTGGAAGCCAAGAGATAAACCAACTAACAGTTTTTAATTGGAAAGCCACAAATTCAACATGGTTTTTTCAAGATTATCTTTCTGATGAGGATGTGAAAGATTAAATTCAAGGGAGATACCTGGAGTTCACTTGGGAAGCCACAATGAAAGCTTAGGAAGGATTGGGTAAGGACATGGAGTGGGGATAAGGGGAAAGGAGAGAAATCTCCCCTTCTAAAGCAGGGTTGTCCCATACAAATTTCAACAACGTGAGCCACCAGCCACACGCGGCTACTGAGCACGTGAAATATGGCTAGTTCAACAGAGAAAGTAAATTTTTAATTGTATTTAACTTTAATTAATTTTAATTTAAATAGCGGCATGTGGTTAGTCACTACTGTATTGGACATACAATTCTCAAGTAATAAATATGTACAGGTAAGAAGTCAAGAAAATCAGGAAAAATAACATTAAAGACATTTAAACAAGAGATTACAGAAATTTACATTACTTTTGATAGTTTCTCAAAATGTTTGGTGTGAGCCAAGTGTCTCTTAAAATACATTAAGCTGTGACCTTCTGGCAGGTGGGAACAGTTTTCTTTCATCTATCTCCCTATCTCTAGTACATTGCCAAGCACTATAAGTACTCAGTGAACAACTCTGAATGAAAAAAATGAATGAGTTAATGGATGAGTACATTGTGAATATGAAGTCTAGAACCCACCATTAAAGAATTACTGATTTAGGCAAATCTCTTAGTGGGTGAAGGTAGCAATTGTGGGTTGCCTCCATAAAGTCATTCCCTGGGTGCCCCAGAAACAAAAAATCTAGAGCATATGAACTAAACAGCCTGAATGATTAGCATTCACTTTCTTAGTAAAATGGATAATGCTATTTTTGTTCAAGAGCATTAAAACAGCCAAAAGAATTTATACGAATGCTGGAACCTCAGCATCATCATACATTTATAGTTAAATGCTTTTAGATATCAGTTTTCTGATTATAAAAGGAATACATGTTTCTTGTAGAGACTTTGGAATGTATTCAAATAAAAGAGAAAATAAAAATTACCTACAGTTTTTAAATCAAAGACATTCAATGTTATTATGTTTCTTTATGCCTTTTTTGTGTGTATAATATACATATTTTTCCCAAAAAAAGGTAAATTTTTATATTATAATCAATGTCAGTATTCTTTTAAAACAATTTTAATAGCTGTATAATGTTCCATCATGTGAATATGCCCTAATTTATATAACCATAACCCTACTGTTGGTCATTTAGGTTCATGCCAATATTCTAGAATGCCATTTGGCAATTTATATTAATAAAAATTAAAATACTTATTCCATTGACCTAGGATCTCCACTTTTAGAAATATACTATAAAAAAATAGGCCAGGCACAGTGGCTCACGCCTGTAATCCCAGCACTTTGGGAGGCCAAGGTGGGTGGATCACCTGAGGTCAGGAGTTTGAGACAGCCTGGTCAACATGGTGAAACCCTGTCTCTACTAAAAATACAAAAATTAGCTAGGCGTGGTGGCGGGTGCCTATAATCCCAGTTACTTGGGA
>NW_016107460.1:2118343-2204782 GCF_001604975.1 Cebus imitator | reverse complement strand
TTATGAAAAAATTGAAATGAGATAGGAAATACTTACAAAACAAAAACACACAGAACCAAGTGACCCAGATAGGATAATCACCACTTTTTAAGACAAAACCAAAACCTGTGCATAGAGACAGAGAACAAAAGCCTAGGGATGGCAAAACACTAGCAATGGTTGTCCTGGCTAAGAAACTATAAAGTAATTTTATCTGCTTCCACCCCCAGCCTTCCCATGTATGAAAAGCTCTATAACAGACACAATTTTTGGCAGTGAATCAAGAGTGTCCTGGTTAAGTACACGGGGTGCTCTGACCCTATTATCAATGTCCTCAGGAAAGACATCAGGGCTCACGGTAATATCTAAGACCTTCTCTCTTATTGGTTAGGACACTGTGAAACAAGTTTCTCTCTATTTTTATATAGAACAGCAAACCAGCATGATTTCTAAGCAAAGAAACACTTCACAGGAAGTTTGCACACTGCATGTTTTTCATCCCGCTTTTTAGAAGGTGCAAGGTGACCTACCTTTAAACCTCAGACAACAGTTAAAGAATGCTAATGTCACCAGCTCCCCACTAGAAACAAAAAATTGTTGCATTTCCATGTCAGTCTCTGGCCTCATGTGGAGGAATCTGCCAAGGTACCCCATAATGCCATTCAAATGTCCTGGGCAGGTGGTGTTCAATAGTCATGACCATTGTGCAGAGGCGACTGTCCCTGTGAAAAGGCAGGAAGCACTGTGAAAGCATACTGGCCTAAATGCCATCATTACATGTGCAGGACTATTGTTAGTCACAGCTCTTAGTGCTGCCCATAAGGAAGGCACTGTGCTAAGCAGTTCATGGCATTTATTACCATTCTGTTCCCCCCTGCGGTAGATAGGAAAATAATCATCAAGGACTTGTTAATAACCCCATTTCATACATGGGACAATTGAAGGATGTCGAAGGTAAGTGGTCTGAGGTCCCCCACTTAAGGAGCATCAGAGATGGGATTCCACCTTAACATCCTGACTGGGTACGCAGCCTGACTCCTGGCCACCCAGCTCACTCCCATACAGCCCACCATGCTCATTAACTCTGCTCTGAATATTATTTACAAAATCAGTTGGAGTTTATATACTTATTTTATGTGAACAGTTTCTAGCTAATGTGCAAAATTATCCTAATCATGTCAAAGGCAAAGGAAAATAAATCACAGAAACCCCTTTCTATAGCTACAGCTCACAAAACTATAGCTTCACTAGGATATTTAATTGGAATTAGGCTCTACAGTCATTGATTTAATTGGAATCAAATGTGCCACACTTACTGCACTGACATAGTCGCAAAAGAATAGAATTGTGCTGTGCCAAAATAAATGTTTCTCTGACTGAGATTATAGGTTTTCCTTTTCAAATTAATTCATTCAGAATTTTTCATTTATATTAACAGGTTGCTTATACTACTGACCACATGAGCCGGCAGCAGGAAAGTCATTTAACTATGCAATTGTGAGCTGTCTACGCCACCCCACCACTGCATACGTCACTCTCAGGCGTTGAGTTAGAACATGAAATTGCTGCACCTCACTCTCCTACCTCACTTTCTCCTGGCTCACCACATTCCTATCTGTAGGTAGAAGGTAGCAAGTGGAAAACAAATGAACTTGATCAACTTCCAGGCTTAGGAAAACAGATGTGGATCTAACAGAGAAAAGACTATTTTCCATGTACATTTGCTGTGTATTGCTTTGAGATCTTGTATCACATTTTATTAACATGAAAAGATGTCTCAAATTAATCTATTCAGATTTCAGGGCACTGGTCTTTCAGAACCTCTTTATTAGGCTATATTTGCAGTTTAGACAGCCTCTCTCACGCTGACTGGTTGATTTCATTTAATAGGATTCAGGGGCTGCGGTCAATCATGTATGGAATTATAATTCATTTTATGGCAATAATACCTTTCATTTGTATTGTATGTTGCAGTTCTCAAATCATTCGTTGAGTGCTCACAATATTTCCATTATAGGCATCAAAAGAAATCATGCCCAGTGTAGAGGCTAGCAGTGAAAAGGCAAGTTGTGGTACCACATGGAGAAACTCAGTTGCTCCATCTGGATGTCCTTCCTTTCAATAACCATACTAGACTTCTTTTTTTTAAGTATATGATCATTGAATAACTGAAACATCATAGATTCCTAGATTGTATTATTATCTCCCAAAGCTGCTGTAGTAAAAAAAATTTACAATAAGCCTACTAAGTGCCAGACACCAACGTCGAAGCTGGGGATATGAACAACTCAGGATGCAACTCAACATTTTTTTTTTTTTTTTGTAATTCACCAGATTATCCTGCTGCATGGCCAGGTTGGGACCAGTAGTGCTGTAGAAAGAGTCCAAGCTTCAGGAATTCAACAGCCTGGGCTTAAATCTGGCTCAACTGCTAGCCGGCTAGGTGACCAAGGAAGTCATTACACCTCTCTGAGATTCAGTTTGGCAAGAGTCAAGAGAAATATGGGTAAAATAAAATAGTGAATATAAAGAGTTTGGGACATGGCAGGTATTCAGTCAATGGCAAGTCAATGAAAGGGAGATTAGAGAAGATGAAAGAAAAAAGACAGCTCAGCCAACTTGATCTCTTTCTTCTTAGTCTGTTTGGGCTGCTGTGTCTAAATACCATACACTGAGTAACTTATAAACAACAGAAATTTATTTAGCACAATTCCAGAGGCTGGGAAGTCCAACACCAAGGTGGATTTGGTATGTAGTGAGAACCTCTCTTCTTTCTGTGTTCTCACAAGATGGAAGGGGTAAGGCAGCTCTCAGAGGCCTCTTTGATAAGGGAACCATTCCCATTCATAAGGGCTCAACCCTCATGACCTAATCACCTCTTAAAGGCCCTATCTCCAAATATCATCACCTTGGAAGTAGGATTTCAATATAAGAATAGAGAGGGGCATAAACATTCAGAGCTAGTTTTATAAAATATGATATAACAAGACCCTAAAGAAGCCTCTTTCAAAACTCAGCACTTACTTTAAAAATGCAGGCATGCAATGACATTTATACTTTCCCACCACAGAGGACCAGGTGTCTGAGTGTCAAAGACAGGCATCCTTTCTGGAGAAAACAGGCTGGATAATTCATCAGTGGAGAGCCACAGAAAAGAGCATGTAGCTTCATGAATGGCTAGACCAAAAATAGTCACCACAGGAAGGCAGGCAATCTGTTATTAGTGAAAAGGCTAATTACATCTCATTTTAGAGGATTTTGCTCTACTGGCCACCACAGGGATCCAGGGGTTGCAGGTGCCAGAGGCATTTCCAATGACCAACTGGGAGTGAAGTGCTGTCATCATTCTCCGCAATACCCGGGGGTATAGCTCGGTCCCTAGAAGAGATGACCACAGTATTGGCCACATCTCTGATGTGCAGGCTGCAGGTGGCTCCATGAAACCTCTGTACTAAAATCATAACACTCTGCAATCAAAAATGCAGAAGCCTACCCCAGATCTAACTGCTGGCTGTAAATTGTGGAGCCAGAACAATAAAATTGAACTATTACCTTCAGTAAGGAGTATGGATTCAGCTATAGATCACTTTGCTCATCATCTTGAGCAAGTAAACTATACTCAAAATCTACCAATGGGCTTTAAGCCAAGCCCCACTTATTACAGTCTCCACAAGAGGCAGTCTGATGGCATGGTGTCAGGTTTTATGGTAATGCTTAGCAAAAGTGAGTAAAAAATCAGGTTATCACAAAGCCACAAGGGCTGTAGTTACTGGTATTGACTTTGAATACTATGAGGGAAAGGTCAAGGTGAGAGAGGTATGAAAGAGCTGATTTTATTCTCAATACATGAGCTCCAATTTTACTGTCTTTGCCATAATTAAGGGAGAGAAATGCAGAGAGAATGCTCCTGTTTATAGGGACTACTAAATTCCCACTAGGAATTTTGTGTCATCTCTAGTGCTACCCTCATGCTGCAGAGGCACCTGGAGGAAGCTCCTTAGAACAAAGTGTGCATTTTTAAAAACACTTGGCTAACATTTACTAGCATAATTTATTTCTCTCTAGCAGTTAGATTTTTCTCTTTTCATTTTGTATAGATACAGGCAAAATTAATTTGGACCTAATGAACTGGTAATATGTGTATAGGATTAAAAACTGATAAGCCTTCTGCTTTGATTACATATTTAATCTTCTGAGTTTCTGACAGCAATTCCAAAGATGCGGGGAGGAGTGCACAGCTGTTTAACTTAGGGTTTATTTTCTCCTCTCTCTTTACAGTGTTGAGAGTGTCAGAGATGACAGTAATAGCATCTGATTTGATTTCAGTAGCAATCTTTTTAATTTAATAACTCTGATGTCAGCTTCTCTGTCAAGTTGCCAAGTTCAATTCCCACTTCTACATGATTAATAGTCTAATGAAGACACTGATTTTAGTGCTAGTATACACTTGCAAAGCTTTGCTCCTCTTAGCTACAACTAAAGTCTGTGCAGTGAACTATGATAAATCAACCCCACCTAGAGTCCCTATCAGCTATGAGATTAAAAATCATCGAACATTTCCATTTTGCTCTAAAACTTTATTACCACATGGCATATTTAACATTTTAGTATCTCTTTAATTTCCAAGTATTTTACTCTGCTTCTGGTGATTATTCCCAAACCACTCCACAAAGGTAAGTGGTCCGGGTTCTAATTAAACCTACAGAGAACAAGTGACTTTCCTAAGATCAGCCTTACCCAATGCCCAACTCAGAATCAATTGAAAACCTTTTTTGTTTCCTGGTTGGCTGCTCCATTAAAGTAAAGAGCATTTACCAAGCACCTACTCTGTAGAGGGTTGTACTAAACCTGGCTGACACAAGCTAATCACATCCTATTTGTTAAAGTACTTTAAATGACGTGCACGTTTTCTATCTACACATAGAACAGTAGGGGGTATGAGGATACCTTTTAATTCTAAAAGGCACATTGGCCACTTTTTCTCCTTGAGGTTTATTTAATACAAAGTTTAAAATTGGGGAGAAAAGATCAATCAGTAGAGACTGAAAGTCTGAAAAATTCAAGTATGCAGCTGTGGTTGGGAAGTCCAAAACACAGCCCAGTTCTCAAAGCTTGAAGCTACATTAGTAAGAGATACACACGCCCCAAATATCTAATTTAACAAAGGTAACAAAGCTGGTGCTGCCAGCTCTCTGTGCCAACCATTCGAGGATAAAGAGTGCAAGGGGTGAAGTCTGTAGTTCCACATCTCTGTCCACAGAGATGAACTGTGCATCCTGGATCTCCCACCAGCCACTACAAAATCCTCCCATGGTGATATTGTGAGGCTTTGCCTTTTCCTCAAACTTCTTTTTCTTTTCTTTTTTGAGATGGAGTCTTGCTCTGCCACCCAGGCTGGGGGACGGTGGCATGATCTCTGCTCACTGCAACCTCCGCCTCCCAGGTTCAAGCAATTCTCCTGCCTCAGCCTCCCAAGTAGCTGGGATTACCAGAGCGAGCACACCACCACGCCCTGCTAACTTTTTTTGTACTTTTGTAGAGACAGGGTCTCGTCACGTTGACTAGGCTGGTCTCCAACTCCTGACCTCAGGTGATCCAGCCACCTAGGCCTTCCAAAGTGCTAAGATTACAGACGTGCACCACCGTGCCCAGCCTGACTCTTCCCCTAACTTCTTAACCTCATGGTGACTACTAAGAGCACCAACCAATCTCTTTTCTATACTCAAGGCATGACAATGAGCTGCTTTTCTTTTATTGCCCTTTTAGAAGTCACACTGATCATGTTTACAGTGACGGTCAAAATGTGTTCTCTTGGGTTTTACAGGAATGACTCCAAGCCGGCCTTCATCAGTTTGTACCTGGATTACAGCAGCAGCCTCCTTGCTGGTCTTCCTCCCTCAGTCCTCTCCTCCCTTCACCATCCCTAGAGAGAAGAGAACTGCATCCCAGGCATCCTCAGCACCTCTTTTCAGATAACCACATTCCCATTTAAAGTGGAACCAGCCTATGCCCACTCTCAGTCCATGAGGTCCAGCTGTAGATGGCTCTATGCACCACCCTTTCAGGAGAGACGTGAACCTGGTCTAGCCTGCCTGAAACCAGACGCTCAATTCTAGGACACTACCTGGGTTCTGAGAATTCGATGTAGACCTAGAGCTTCTGGCCATCAGCTTAGTGCAGTAGAAAAGCACCTCCCTGAGAAAGGAGCTGGCATGGAAATGGTAAGAAGAGCAAATCCAGAAGTCATGACTTTGCTGGAGCCCCTGGATCCAGCAGGCCAAAAGCCAGGCTATCTCTGGTCTTCAGAAACTTGAACCAATAAACTCTTTTTTGATTCAACTATTTTGAATTGGGATTTTGTCATGTGCAGCTGAAACGGTCATGGCTGACACAATCACACACACGGTTGACATGACACTTTTCCTTGAGAACTCTTCTGCTGTGCTTCTTTGTCTGGGATTCTAGAAAGTTTCCTGCAAAATCCAAATGAGTTCATTCTTTTTACTCCAAACTCCTCTCTCTTACCAGTTGGGTCCTTTTTACCTCCAGATAAGTGAGTTTCTCTCCGTCTTGACCCTCCAGGTCCTGCCTCAATGTGTTTCTTCAAACCCTTCATCATCTCGCTTTCCAGGTAGAAGCCCTTTGCATTTTGCTTTTTTAATTTTGTTGTTTTGTTTTTGTTTTTTTGAAAAGGAGTCTTTCTCTGTTGCCCAGGCTGGAGTGCAGTGGTACAAAGGGCTTCAACCTCCTGGGCTCAAGTGATCCTCCCACTTCAGCCTCCAAAGTAACTGGGACCACAGGTGCATGCCACCATGCCTGGCTAATGTTTTGTTTTGTTTAGAGATAAGGTCTTACTATATGGCCCAGGCTGCTCTCAAACTCCTGGGCTCAAGCAATCCTCCCACCTCCCAAACTCCCAAAGTGCTGGCGTTATAGGCATGAGCCACCATTCCCAGCCCCCATCCCAATTCTTCATTCTACTTCCGTCGGCCCTAGCTCATTTTCTGTAGTCCTTATTATGAACCTGCTGAGAGATTAACAAGGATGTCATTCCCTCAATTAAATTATAAATTTCTTAAGAAAAGGCACATGAATTGTATATTAAATGTTCTCAAACCTTTTAAAACCTATACTACGTCTCTTGATAAGTATAAAAATTTGACTCATCTTTTAATTTCAAAATAAATTAAGTATTCTGACCAAAAGCAAACCCAATATTTTACATAGTATTAAACATAAATTAATCTTGGATAAGAAATTTGAATTGTGTCTCCCAAACCAGTGATTCTCAGACTTGAGTGAGCATCAAAATCACCTGGAAAACTTAGGAAAACACAGATTGCTGGGCTCTAGCTCCACAAGTTGTTTTTCAGTAAGTCTGGGGTGACATGTGGCAATGTGGATTTCTAACAGATTCCCAAGTGATGTTGACGCTCTCCTTTGGGATCGCTGCCCTGTAGTCTCATCTTTTCCTCCCTCTATCTTAGTTGTTGAGAAGAGCATGGGCACCTTTGAGGTCTAGATCCAGAAGCCCACATCGGAGGCGCCTGATCAGTTCTATTATTCCTGGTGGTGTTATATTTCCTCGTAGCAACAGGAAGTCAATGTTTAAAGCTGGATTTGTAAGCAGGCCTGATTCCCACCCAGTCCAGGGTTCTTTGAACTCTGCCACAATGCCTCCCACGTGGATACACCATTTGGTATAATGCCAGCCTCTCATGTTATCCTTTCTTGTATCTTATTCTATTACTGTGCTCTACAATGTTTGAAATTATCTTTCTCTAAACAGCCCAGAATTTTTTCTTTATATCACAGAATGTATTTTTTCCTTCTGCCTCCCTAATTCAATTAAAATTCAATGTTTAGATAGTCCATGCTTTAAAAGAAATTAGACAATGGGTTTAAACTCACCCTATTTCCTTTCCCCCTAACAATTATTTACAATTTTCCTACAAAACATACTAAGGCTTCCCCCAGGCTCTATCTATGGGATTCTCAACTTCACTGGCACTGTTGAGGATGGTTATTTGTGGCATTTCACAAAAAGAAAAAAAAAGGAGAGGTTGGGGTTGGATGAGGGATCGAGAAACAAGATTCATGAGGGGAAATGTTTTCTCTCCATCTACCCCGTGGAGAGAGCAGGCTGGAACCCCTGCTCCTTGTGTGGTCATGGAGTTTCTGAAGAGGCATCAACCATGTGTTCAAAAGCTTGACAAGAGGCTGGCCCAGAGCAAACCAGGGCAGAGAAGCATGATGCTAAGAAAAAGAGGAGCCAAGAGTCAAGCAATTAACATTTTTTCCATGCTTCACTATAATTAGCCAGATCAAAGGGGACCTGGGCTCACAGATTTCACCAAGCCACATGACTCTTATAGGACAGTGAGCCAAGGGCCCAGGAGGTCTGCAGTGCAACTAATTGTTCACAGGCAGAACTCTGTTTTCTTGCAAATCACTCTCTGTGGATCCCTTATCACTTGTTCTGATTCTGAAGTGCACACTTGAGAAAATCCCCAGACCCCACATGGCTCCCTTTCACAGTGTTTGCTGAGCGTGTGTCACCGATGGTGCACAAACACCTCAAAACGGCCTTACCAGGAAGGCTCTGAGGCTGGAGGTTAAGTAGCCTGGCCAATGCCTGACTGCTAGGAAGGGGCAGGAACTGAACTCAGATACAAGAGTCATCTCAGCAGCATATTAAAAATATACATTTCAGCCAGGCACCGTGGCTCACACCTGTAACTGCAGCACTTTGAGAGTCCGAGGTGGCAGGATTGCTTGAGCCCAGGAGTTCAAGACCAGCCTGGGAAACATAGTGAGACTCTGTCTCTACAAAAAATAAAAAAAAATAAAAAAATAGGTATGGTGCTGAGCCTGTGGTTCCAGGTACTCGGGAGGCTGAGGTGGGTGGATCACTTGAGCCCAGGAGGTTGAGGCTGCAGGGAGCCAGAACAAGACCTTGCCTCTAAAAACACCCTTACACACATACATTTTGATCTAGTAAGTCCAGGGTGAGGGTGAAGCTGGAACACAGGATCTTTAAAAAGCCCTAAGTGATTCTCATTTTCCCTCAGGTTTGGTAAATCAGTTTAAAAAGTTAAAAGAGGCCGGGCACGGTGGCTCAAGCCTGTAATCCCAGCACTTTGGGAGGCCGAGGCAGGTGGATCACGAGGTCAAGAGATCGAGACCATCCTGGTCAACATGGTGAAACCCCGTCTCTCCTAAAAATACAAAACATTAGCTGGGCATGGTGGCGCCTGCCTGTAATCCCAGCTACTCAGGAAGCTGAGGCAGGAGAATTGCCTGAACCCAGGAGGCGGAGGTTGCGGTGAGCCGAGATCGTGCCATTGCACTCCAGCCTGGATAACAAGAGTGAAACTCCGTCTCAAAAACAAAACAAAACAAAAAAAGTTAAAAGACCATTTGTGAAACTTTCTATTTACTCCCTGCATGCTAAACATAGAAACTCCATTTCATGAGAGTTTTACAGATTCGTTAACATGACAGTCTCTTCTAGTCTTTCTTCAGATACCCAGAGTAATAAATACATTTTCTTTTTTAAATTTTTGTTATTTATTATTTTTGCTTCTTCTTATGTATTTATTTTAGAGACAAGGTCTTGCCCTGCCACCCAGGTTGGAGCGCAGTGGTGTGATCACAGCTTATGGCAGCCTCAAACTACTGGGCTCATGCAGTCCCCCCACTGGGCCTCCCAAAGTGCTGAGATTACAGCCACAAGCTACCACATCTGGCTAATAAATACATTTCCTATTACATTCTATACATATAGGAGTCCGATGCCCAAAACTCTGGGTGGTTCCAAGCTGTACTCAGCAGAACAGCCAGAATGTTTATGATAGCTCATAAATGCTACCTGACCCGGCACCCTCACCCCTTGAACACATCACTGCCTCACTCATTCCTCACAGATGCACTAGCCTCCCAGCCATTCTACAAACATTCTAGGAATTCCCAGTTTTGTGCCTTGGCACTGATTGTTCCCTCTGCCTCTAACACTTTTCTTCCAGATATCCACACGTCCAACTCTCTTACCTCCTGTCTCTGATCAAACAGTAGCTCAATAAGGCCTACCCTGACCATTTTATTAATATCTAAAATTGCAACCATCCCATCCACACACTATGGTAACTCCCAATCCCGTTCTGCCACTTTGTTTCTTTTTGCCATAGCA
Organism: Cebus imitator; assembly: GCF_001604975.1. Taxonomy (NCBI): domain Eukaryota; kingdom Metazoa; phylum Chordata; class Mammalia; order Primates; family Cebidae; genus Cebus; species Cebus imitator. Next base: position 2,194,614 of record NW_016107460.1, on the reverse strand, counting down.
CAATCAGCTTCTAACATACCACATAACTTACTTATTTATTTTTTTTTTTTTTGAGACAGAGTTTCACCTTTGTTTCCCAGGCTGGAGTGCAATGGCACAATCTCAGCTCACCGCAACCTCCACCTCCTGGGTTGAAGCGATTCTCCTGCCTCAGCCTCCCAAGTAGCTGGGATCACAGGCATGTAATGCCATGTACGGCTAATTTTGTATTTTTAGTAGATACGGGGTTTATCCATGTTAGTCTGGCTGGTCTCGAACCCCCAACCTCAGGTGATTCGCTTACCTCAGCCTCCCAAAATGGTGGGATTACAGGCGTGAGCCACGGTGCCTGGCAATTTACTTATTATGCTAATTATTATTTACCTTTCCTACTACAGAGTAAGCCCCATGAAACCAAGGATCTTTGTCAGTCTAATGATGTATCCAAGCACCTAGAACAGGGCTTGGTATGCAGTAGGTACTCAGTGCATGTTGAATTACTGAATTTAATTGAAAGAAATTTTACACAATACTTAACCTTACTATGGGAGTGTACTCTGATAGGCCCCCCCCAGTTTGAAAAGCAGATATATTTTGCCAGTAACTTGCTGAACGCCTATGTCGGTCCCAGATCAATTTCCCAGAATGTGCCTTTCAACAAGTCAAATGCAAAAAGCCTCCTCCAAAAGTTCTTGAAGAGACAAACAATTATACATGATGACAGACTATGTGTAAATAAGAAAGATAACATGGTAAAAGTAGAAGTTTTGGGATATCATGCCTTTGGCAAAATGTTAGTTTTGATGGTACCGCCATGCTTAATGGTAAAAACTGCTTTTGCACCAACCTAAATAATAAATATATGACTGCAGTGAGGCAAGGCGTCAGTGAGTCACCAGGAGGGTCACTAACATTTTTCAAATTATATTAATGTAGCTATAGCACAGAATAATGTTTTAAAGCATATAGCTTAATCGCAATGTTTTATGAATTTTCCTTTCAAAACTGTTAAATGGGAAGGACTGGTATTTTTTCTGATAAAAATTCAAGATGAATAAGATTAGTAGATCCAATATTATCATTAATGGCCAAATATTTGTAGTTATATCTTATGGGATCTTAAATTTTATCTCTTCTTTAATCTTACTTGGACTTCATGTTTCAGAATTTAAACTGTAAGCCTTTCCTTGCTGTATTAGCTTACTAGAGCTTACATACGAAGTATCACACACCAGGTGGCTTAAACAACGAAGATTATTTTCTCACAGTTCCGGAGGCTGGAAGTCCAAGATCAAAATGCTGGCAGGTTTGCGTTCTCTGGAGGCCTCTCTCCTTGGCTGGCATTGCGGATGGCCCCCTTCTTGCTCGCGCTCACGTGGTCCTTCCCTCTGTACTTGTCTGCGTGCTACTCTCCTCTTCTAAGGACACCAGTTATGTTGGATTAAGGCCCTCTCTAATGGCTTCATTTTAACTTAATAAACTTTTTAAAGGCCATCTGCAGATACAGTCACATTCTGAGGTACTGAAGGTTAGTGCTGTCACACATGAATCTGGGGAGGAAACCTCACACTCCTAATTCTAGTACTTATGCTCAGGAATAAGCATATTCCCCTGCATCTTTACCTGCTGTCATATATGCTACCAAAACCTCAGAGGAAATCGCATAATCTCATTTTCAATGTACATTACCTTCCTGAAAAAAAATAAAACTGACTTGGCTTATTATATAAATGAATGAATTAAAACTAATTTAACCACAACTACAACTTCTAGTTTTTTCCATAAACGAGGAAAGATAAAAAGGACTTGTATGTTCCCCAAAGCTTAGAATTCTTTCTTAGATCTTTCATTTTAGATTCATTTATACAAATATACCGTTTTCTCCTAAACATTCTTCTCTGGGAATTGATACAAATAAGAAAGAAAAAGGAAGTCAACCATTCTAAGAGGAAATGTGAGGTAAAGCAAATGGTTTAACATCAACCAGGTAGAGATGTTATCAGCATCAAAACATCCTAGGAATCACTGCTATTTCCACATTCTAGAGAGTGGAACCGGAGTGGAAGACAGTTGTCAGTAGAATCTCAGTGGAACTCAGAACTGGTTCCATAAATGGTGTCGGGAATCTGTCAACTCAAACATTCACTGAAGGCCTACTATGCATAAGGAATTGTGCAAGACTCCAGAGGAGGTTTAGTGAGAAACTACTGAAATGAGGATCTATTACTTGACAGAGGAAAAAAGAACTTCAGTGGATATATGAGAACTGTCTGAAAAACAAAACAAAGAGAAAACACAAGAAGGGCTTCCCGGCAGAAACAGATTTGATTTATCCTCAGAGATTCCAGAAGGCAGAGCTCAATCAACTAATTCAAAACCTTGAGAGGCTGATTTTAGCTAAAAGAAGGATGAATTTTCTGACATAACTATACAGTAACAGTGATGTAGTGAGTTCCTTCTCACTGAATGTGTCAAACAAGGTTTGAGGGTGCTGTGGAGGGATTCACAGGTGAGGCAGAGAAGGGGTGACTTTCTTGGTTCCTTCTAAAGCTGAGAAACTTCATTAGGTCTGTACCCACTACAAGTTTCCAGTGATACAGTGAAGGGTAATATCCAGTTTTATACATTTCTAAATGACATTTTGTCTATATTACAAATAAAAATATCATCTACACAGGCTGGATTACCTTACTGTCACAGTAGAGTTATCAACAGTTTCTCAGTCCTCATCAGTTTTTATAAAGGATCTGTGAGACATCTGTCCTCTTAACCTCTACCACTCATCTCAGATAAAGCCCGCATTCAAAACGGACCACCTTGCCACACAGGTGATCAAGCAAGACCTATCTCTTTTTACACACAAAACGGCTCCAAGTATAATATGGTTTTATTCTACACTATGATCTTTTACATTACTTCCTTGCAATAACAGTTTCTGGGGAACAATATGATTTCCAATATTCAGCTCTGGCTTCTGTGGACTTAATATTCTGTGATCAACAGTGTGGTTAATAGAGGTGATTAGGAAAACAAGAAGAGGCCATCATAAAATGCATATGAAAGAGCACCTGTGGGTCCTGCTGTTATTTCCTTGGCCAGGTTCTTAACAAGGGGTGAGGATCCTAACGGTGTTCAGTGATGAATAAAAAAAACCAACTCTGAGAAAGAACCTCAGAGAAAGAGTAAACATTTGTCAAAGTTGAGTTCCATTGGGTTTCACGCTCTTCTGAGCAGTGGAAACCAAAATCACATAATTTTCTATCCAGCCAGGCTAGGATGATGATCCACAGTGAGAAACATTTCACACTGAAGTCATTTATTTTATTTCATTTCATTTTTTGCTTGTCACCCCTAAATTAATAAGGGCCACCGCCACTCAGTAGCTTAATCAACAGAGCTCCATCATTCTGTCAGCTCCTTAAGAAAGAAGCACATGAAAGCAAGCCAGGGTGGGAAGGGGTTGAGTGGCAGAGAAGGAAGGAGGTGGGATAGGGAGAGAGAAAAAGGAAGGTGTGGAAAAATAATGTGAGATCTCACATATAATCTAAGCTGAGGCGGCTATGTAATTATAAAGCTAGCTTTTCTTTCACTTGACGGCACAAGAAAAGGAGGTGAAGATAAGCTTTTAAATGAAACATGACATTCTCTTATTAAATTCTGATTTAGATTTTAAATGGCTTAGTGCTTTGGGTCTGCTTCCACACTCTGAGCTAGCAAGGAGATGTTTAATGGAAAGAAAAATGGTGAATTCTTTTGAACACTGCATGCATGTTTCTAAACAAGCTTTTATAAACACGTTTGTGCTTATAAAAGCTTTTTGTGTTATCCAAACAATAGTTGGCCACCTTTTGGTAAACATAAATGCATTCTAGCTTACTGGGAAAATGCATGGTATGCCTTTTGTTTATAAATAACATGATGCATAATGTGTGCAATGCATTAAGAATTTATTGCCCATTTCTGCTTCGGTTCCTCTCTGTCAGGGGTAGCCCACAGAAGCTATATGTCCTTACAAGGAGTGCTCTGTGGCCCACATGAAATTGGGCCATTGCATGCTAGGACCTATAGACCCCAGGCAAGAGGGAAGCTGCAGTGCATTTCCTGTGCTATCAGAGGTCTAGCAAGTGTGGGGTTTTGTTTTTCCCTCTCACAGAAAAGATAAACATTCTTGCTGCTTCTCTCCAAACCACATCCACCTTAGCACCCCCCCATCTCTAAGGACTGCAGATGTTTCTCCCCAAAGTATATGGGAAATGCCCCAAATTGCTGCAGTTTGCATCTGCTTGTCAAATACCACCAGTAATATTCATAATAATGCAAAATATTTCTTGAACATTCTGCATATAGAAAAATAGTTTTACCTAAGGAATCTGAGTATGTAGTAGATATATTAACTTCATTTTATAGAAAAGAAAACCGAGCTCAGAGAGGCTATACAGTTTATCCAAAGACACACAGTAAGTAAATGATAGACTCAAGATCTGTCTCTGATTTCAAGTCTAGGTCTTATCTTGCCTTTCCTTTCTTCCTTTCTTTTCTCTCTCCCTCTCTCCCTCCCTTCCTACCATTTCTCTTTTTTCCTTCCCTTTTTCCTTCCCTCCCCTTTCTTTTCCCTCTTTTTCTTTTTAATAGTGTTATTGAGTTGTAATTTACATATAATTATATTAACAAACCTGAAGTACACAATTTGATAAATTTTGATGTACACACAGTGGTAAAACCACCACCACAATTAAGGTAACATGCATATCTATTACTGGATCACATTTCCTCATGATACTTTGTAATTTCTTCCTCTCCTATTCCATCTATACTCTCCATCCTAGAACACCGTTCATCTGCTTTCTTTCACAATTGACCTGTTTGAATTTTCAAGAATTTTATAGTAATGGAATCATAGAGTATGTAATCTTTTTGTTTAGGTTCTTTCACACAGCATAATTAAGATGTATCCACAATGTTGCATACATCATAAATTAATTCCTTTTTACTGGTAAATAATATTCCAGTGTATGGATATACCCCAATATTGTTTATCAGTTCACCTGCTAATAGACATCTTCATTGTTTCCAGTTTGGGGCTAATAGCATTCCTAGAAATACAGCAGCTATGAAACTCATATATATAACTCTTTATATGACTACATGCTCTCATTTCTCTTTGTTAGATGCCTATGAATGGACTGTCTTGGTAATACAGTGTGTGTATATTTAACTCTTTAAAGAAGCTGCCAAATTGTTTTCCAAAATGGTTGTACCATTTTCCATTTTACATTGCCACCAGAGGTATATGAAACTCCCAGTTGATCCATATTCTCACTTACACTTCATATGGTTAGTCTTTTCAACTTTAGTCATTCTAGTAAGTGCTGAATGGTATCTCATGGTGGTTTTAATTTGCATTTCCTAAATGATAAATGATGAACATCCTTTCATATGGTTATTTGCCATCCGTATAATTGTCCTCCATATATTTGTCCAAACATTTTGCCCATTTTTAATTGCATTGTTTTCTTATTAAGTTTTGAATATTTTTAAATAATTTGGATACAAGTCCTTTATTAGGTATGTGATTTGCAAATAGTCAGAGTTACTCATTTTTTTTCTTTTATTGATCACACCTTTAATGTTGTATGTAAGAAATCTTAACCTAATACAAGGTCATAAATATTTCCTTTTTTTTCTTTTTTTCTAGAGGTTTTATAGTTGCGGGCTTAGATTTATGAATATAATACAGTTCAGATTAACTCTGTATATGACTTAAGGTATGTGCTGAAGTTCTTTTTTGTATATGCATATTTTAAAATTTGATTATTTTTATTTTGCTATTTTGTATTTCTTTAAAAAAATGTTGGACTATTTTAAAGCTTTCTTCTATTCTAGTATTATCAATGCTTTTTCTTTAGGAATGCCAAAATGATCAACAAAGAAGGGGCTTTAAAATAAAGATGGGGCCAGGCACGGTGGCTCATGTCTGTAATCCCAGCACTGTAGGAGGCTGAGGAGGGAGGATCCCTGGAGTCCAGGAATTTGAGACCAGCCTGAACAATATAGCAAGACCTTGTCTGTATAAAAAATTTAAAAATTAGCCAGACATGGTAGCATGTGCCTGTAGTCCTAGCTACTTGGGAGACTGAGGTGGGAATATATCGCTCAAGTCAGGGAGGGTGAGGCTGCAGTGAGCTGTGATTGTTCCTCTGCACTCCAGGCTGAGTGACAGTGTGAGACCTGGTCTCAATAAAATAAAATAAAAATACTACAATTGGCATGAACCAAACAATATTAAAGTTACAATTTACAGGTTACAAGAAACAGAATAAGCTCTAAGATAGGAACTCATGGTACTCAAAGAGAATCCTGCAGGAAGACTGAATCCCACTCAATTGCCCATCTGCTGATGGCTACTGACTGCTCGGCAGATGGTAACAATGAGGGGTAACAATAAATATGCATTGCTCTGGATTCTATACAATCAAAGCACTTCACCTGAGAGTAAAAACTAATTAAAGATTGCAGTACCACCCATTGAAGGCAGAGTTAAATCTGTCAAATTATACATTCTGAACAGCATTGGTTTATAAGAAACATTCATCAAATGTCCTTTATCTTTATTTTTCGTCCTTAATTATAAAACCCCTTTTCACATGACACTGTTTTCCAGAAGTGTTACTTTTGCCCTGGGGCAAACTGAGGTGGAGGTGTCTGTAGTAACTGCCAAGAGAGCTGAGCTGTTCGTTTCTTCCCAGGCGTAGGTCACTAGAAACTGAAAGTCCAGAACTAATTTTCTCCAGCTGCTGCCGGTGTTTTACTTCTGGCATTGTGGGGTGGGGATGGCAGATGCTGAGAAACTATAGTGTTTTACATAAGGCTGAAAGCATTCGATGTTTTTCAATGAACATTATGTCAATCAAGAGATCAGAACGCATCTTTCTAGAAAGAGAAAACACACACACAATGGAGAAACAGGTAGAAAGTCAGGAGTCACAGAAATTAGCTGAATGAGGCTGGGCGCGGTGGCTTACACTTGTAATCCCAGCACTTGAAGAGGCCACGGCGGGCAGATCACGAGAACAAAAGATCGAGACCATCCTGGCCAACAAGGTGAAACCCTGTCTCTACTGAAAATGCAAAAATTAGCTGGGTGTGGTGGCACACGCCTGAAATCCCAGCCACTCAGGAGGCTGAGGTAAAAGAATCACTTGAACCCACGCGGCAGAGGTTGCAGTGAGCTGAGATCGTGCCACTGAACTCCAGCCTGGTAACAGAGAGAGATGTAAGAGAGAAAGAGAAAGAGAGAGTGAGGGAGGGAGAGAGGGAGGGAGGGAGGGAGGGAGGGGAAGGAATTAGCTGAATGGAAACATTACAGAAATTGAAATTTATAAAAGTGGACAGTTTTGCTTCCTAGGTGAAAAAGTTAAATAAAACAAAACAAAAAATAATTGAAGAGAAAAACCACAGTTTGAAATACACAATTTAAACCTGAAAGTAAAATACTAGTATTCTTAATCATTACTTTTAAAATATTTTCTTATGAAGTATTTCAAATGGACAAAAAAAGTCATGGGTGTTTAATGTAATGGCTACTTCTGTATTCACTTCCCAATTTGTCAAATCTTAACATTTTGTCAAATTTGTTTATTTCTAAAAGTAATACAATATTATATATACAATCATTTTTGGCTAAAAATTTGCAAGTGAGGATGAACTAGAAGGCATAAAAAATAACATATTTCCTCTCATTTTGGCCAACATTAGTAATCAATCACAGTACTCTTTGTCCCTAACCCCTATCAATTGATTAAAATTCTTNAAAAAAAAAAAAAAAAAAAAAAAGAGATACATTCACCACCTCTGATGAATACGTAAGAGCAGTAAACAAAGGATCCAACTAAAGTCAGGGAAAAAACTGAGCATTTTAGGCCAACTAGCTTGATTTTATGAACAAAGAATATTTAGAATATACTACTCAACAATTACAGAAGTTTTGCTTTACGAAAAATAAATAACCCCAGGCCACTAATTTTCTCTTTGGAATCAATCACCAACTTAAAGTCTACTTTTCTCTGGATCAAGAGTTAGCCTGAAAAGGAATCTGTTATGTGTTTTTCTATACCTGGTGCTCTACGGTAAGATTCTGCCTGTTTTTAGGTATCTGCTTTGTGATGCAAAAACAAGTACAGAGCAGTCCTTGAGAAATGCTCTTGATAATAATCATCACATAGGTGCCCTCCAGTGTAACCTCCTATTGTTCACTCAGGATTTTATAGAACCTTCTGAAAATTATATTTCTCACCCATCCCAGGAAATACCTCTGAACATTTTCTGACAGGCAGTTCACAAGTCTCCAAGAGACCACCTATTAACATCTAGAGTTTTCTGGTTCTGAAGTGGGATGGATGGTTAAAGTGGGCTTTTAATACTTTTTTTTTTAATTTAAAGATTTTTAAGGTATAAAGATCATGTCAAGCCTTAAACATCTGCTACTGTTTCAACAGCTTCCCAAGCCTTATCTTCTTCCTGCTTAAGACTGTCTTCTTGTTCGCTCTCATCTCACCGTCATTCTGCAGCTCTATGTGAAATATTTCCTTGACTCAACACCATATAATGCCTTTCCTTCCTTATTTTCAAAACAGGTCAAACATACAAGAAATAAGACCAAATTTCTCTTCCATCAGTTACAAAATAATTAGCCAGTTCTGTTCCCTTTTTCAAATTTTCATCTGTGTAGTTGTTTTGGAAAATATTCAAGTATCCAGACAATTCTTCAATTCTAAAAGCAGATAGGACAGCTTGATCAGGCCTAGCATGTTTGGAATCTGGAAGAAGACAAGAAAAGTATCTATGAAGAGACTCTCTCTGTGCCAGTTTTGTGCTAAGGCCCATTCCTGGCCGTTGGAGGGGTAAGATGGTAGGTTTCAAAGACATGCCCAGTCACGCACGATACCATCTGCCTTCCGTTCCTCGGCTATTGGCCACTGTCATGACTGATGACTAAGTTGTCCTGGGTATTATTAGAGAAAAACATTCTCTCCATTTGCTGGCTGTATATCTGTGCCCTTTCCCAACTCCCATTTCCTGTCCTTTGGGAGCATCAAATGGGCATTTACTGAATAACAGCAAATAACTTTAAAATTTTACTAACTGGACACAGTTGTTGTGAGAGGTTTTGTCCTAGGTTAGACAGGGTCATTTGAAAGCAAATCAAACAACTTCTCATTAGGAGAACTGTTTTGACTGTTCTTTTAAAACAGTTAAAAGAGCTGCTTAACTGCATAAGAAGGGCATGACCCTTCTTACAGAATTACATGGGATTCTGACCTAAAACAATTATTTTGCTCTAATCATCAGGATGCAGTTTTCTCAGCCTTCATCTCTTATACTCTCAATTTGTATCATCGTCTACATTCAGTCTTACTTCTGGCTTCTTTTCCTACCCTATGTCTACCAGTGGCCTGCTTTATTTGAATCTCTTTCCCAAAATATTCTCTGGGAGTCTTGAAGGCTAAAACCATACAAAGAAAGTTCTGAGAGTAAAGAAATAAGTCTACATGTCCTAACGGGTTCATAGTAAGCTAAGCCATGGAAAAATGTCAATGTAAGGAATTAAACTGCATTTTGCTGAGTACCTACTATGTTCCAGTTACTGTATCAGGAGCTTTTACTTGTTACCATAGTTATTCCTCACAATAACTCTATAAAGTAGGTATTACTTCCATTTTACAGGTGGGAAGCTACAATTCAGAGAGGATAAGTTTCATTGTCCAAGGTTATATATCTTTTCAAGATCCAAATGCAGGCCTTTAGACAACATATATATATATATATATATATATATATGTTGTCTAAATATGTTGTTTATATATGTATATATATATAACCCTCATCAGTTCACATAACGCCTTTCTATTTATTAGTATGTATAGGCTGATCTCTACTGTAATGGATATTTTATGAGATAAATAATATATACAGTTCAGTCCTTTCCAACTCTGAGAACCAGTCAAAAAAAATGGATGAGCCCATCCTCAGCCCACTCTGCAACTTGACTAGAAACCCAACAATTATCCCTAATCCCTGCTCCCGCTCGTCGTGCTCACCTCAGAAAGAACATGAGTGATGGAGTCAAAGAAGGTTTGTTTACCTGAGGATCAGGAGACCCATGTTCTGATCAGCTACTGATCATTTAAACTGGCCAAATTAAAGTCTGGGTTCACTCCCTTCATATGTAAACTAACTAATAGGCAGGGACTAAAGTCCCTTAGAGTTTCAGCATTTTACAATTCCTTCTTATTTCCTTGGTTTGGAATGGATGAACAAGCAGAGAAGGGCAGGGTCACAAGGGACAAAGCTCTAAGTGCCAGGGTATCTTCTGAAAGAAGGCAACGGAAGTCCCAACCCCTCTCCATATCCGGAGCTCAGCAAGGCAATGACTGGAAGTCTGTTCTCTTGATGATTAGGGATTAGTACTCAGTATTTATACTAATAAAGGCAAAGTGCTCTGGCATCAGCACAGGTCCTGGCACTGTGTTTGTACCTGCTCTGAAAAGCAGACTCTGTCTCCAAAAAAAAAAAAAAAAGATAATTAAAGGACATTCGAAAAACAAATCAAAAGAAAGAAAAGAAAAGCAGCTTATCATTCTGATCCAGTCACAATAATCTAGGCAGGAACACCATGCTACCCATGAATACAAAATTCACTAAAGAAACGTGAGCCCCAAACCCCACCTGGGCAGTGCATTAATTACCCAACCAAGGTTAACTGAGTGCCAGGGGATAAGAAGCAGGCAAGGCCATGTCCCCAGCCTGAGCAGAGCTCCAAAAGCAAGCACAAGGAAAGGGCAGCAAAACACTGAATTCAATGTGAATGCATTTACGTACTTACATATAAAAGAAAGAGTTTAATATTCTCAAAGTGGAAGAAGCCAACCAAGGACGCGATTGATGTAGAAACTTTAATTTCAGCCAGCCAAAACCCAGAAGAAAAATAGCAAAGTGCTAAAGGCAGGGACGCCTATCCCCCACGTAATGCCACATATTAGAAAACAAGCTCCAAGAATGTGTAATACGAACATGTGAGTTTTCTAAGCATTTTCAGGAATAGATCAATCCAATAAACTCCCAAATCAGCCCTCCACCTTCCTTTGAGGACCATCTGAGCCTCTGTTGTTGAACTGCATGCATTTGATCCTGACGAGACCTGAATCCCTTTAAGTGGAGTGGTTATACATCTAACAGCTCTGCCCACTTCACCTGGCAAAAAAACCTGTCTCTTTCACACTTTATGGCATTTCTGACAAGACACTGTCCCTGCCTGTTAGTTCCACTCACAAAGCAATACAAGCCAGGGATGAGCTGTGCTGCCTTCAAGAAGTGATGCGCCTTTACACCTCTGCAGCTACTTCAGTTTTGCCACTTTCCCATCAAGGGTTGAGAATTTTTTCATGAAAGAAAATAAAGCTCGAAGCACACGAAGCTATAAATCAGCATCAGGAAACAAGGTCATGTATTTTGCAACACATGATCCAAACACGCTGTGCCAAATTGGCCTTTAGTCACTTGAATTCACATAAAGTGTGCCTGGGCTGACACTTGATTCTTACCATTTGCCCTATTGCTAGATAAAGGCTGTCGCCTTTCTCCTTCCTGGGGATTTCTCTCGGCTTAACAGCTTGCTAAATGCTTGCCTTTGTTTGATAATCATTCTAAGGCATTGTTTTAAATCATCATTCTCCCTTTCTAATTTATCTCTGCCCGACAGCAAAGCAGCTCCCAGCTATCTGTTCTGAGGTAGGTGATTAACTGGCTCGCTGATTGCCCTTATATTAACATTAACATTGTCTTCCCTGCCTTACAGATGTGTGCGTGATGATGCGAGACAGAAGAAAAGACACACAAATTACAGGAATTATGTAAAATAAAAAGCATTATTAAGTAAGAAAGGAGACCAATAATAAAAACTATTTGTTTTCCAAAAAAAAAAGAAATTACTATAGAAATACAGTCTCACCAGAGAGAAAAAACACAGCTTGAATATAGTTTTAGATGAATTCATACCTTGAGAGTTAGACATAATTACAGTGTACCCTTCTCTTTATTCATGGTACTCAACTTGATACGTTTAAATTAAATTTCAACCCAGGAATTTTTCAAAGTATTTTGCATTCTAGCATATCCTAGAAGACTCAGGACTGTGGAGGCTAATTATGAGTTCCTATTGTCTGATCCTTCTGGAATAGTCTCCTAGCTGGATTTCTGCAAGCTTCACATTCTGTATCTGGGCAGACAAAGCCCTCAAGCAACAAAAATCTAACAGCTATGCCACACTTCCAGTAGCCTCTAGGAAATGAATGCAAAATATTTCTATCCTGGCAAGGGCTTCATACCCCTGAAATGAAGTCATTTATTTGCAGGCCATCCTGCCTTCTACCATGCCAGCTTCAAATACCAGTCTATGACTTATCATTCCACTCTGCTCAAACGTCTGAGTGGTAAGCCGAGCAGCTCCTGGCTTGATTTGGCTGTCATGGGGTAACAAATCCCTCGAGAGCTGCATCTGCCACACAGGAGATTATCATAATTGATCTCTATATGTTTCTCATTTTCAGATAAAAGATAATGTATGGGCATGCAGACTTCCCATAAATCCCACTGGTGTGGAGGACTCTTAAACACAGCCAGTTCATAACAAGAGCAACAAGGATGACTCGATGTTAATTAACAGACTGATGAATATATAATGCAGGAATCAACAGGGACTGAAAGAAAACTGGTCTAAGACATTAACACACGTGATGACCTTGGCCAAGGCACTTGGCCTCTGTAAGCCTCAATTAGCCAAACAGTAAAATTGAATAAAATAAAAATCTTGATGAAAATTAGATGTGGAACTTAATTTACTCTGATTAGCTTTCCTGAGTAATTTACAGTCCTAAAGACAATAGTCAAAACACAAAGCAAACATTCAAAGTGCCAGCACAGGAGGAAGCCGTTATCAATGCAGCTGATCAACATATTACTCAAATCCTCTTAAATCAGTTCATGTAGCATTCTATTAATTTAATGCACGCCACATGATGGTGATTAAATCTTTCACGTTGGAAACCGAGTGTGCTATATCCTTTCAGAAGAAGAGGTAAAAAAAAAATTCCAATCTCCCTACATGACTCAAAAATAATACATTTTCTAGAAATTGTTTTAAAGAAACACACCATGGTACTAAAGGGAAAGGCTTGCCAAATGCTCTAAAGGGTTGAAAGAAAAATACTATGGACTCTAGGGGAGTAATGAAAACTTCTAAATTATATAATTAGTTTCTGAGTACCCAAGACTATTTAAAATGCAATTTACTGATTGGAAAGAAAAGACATAATGAAGTACAAAGAGGATAAATGAAGATACCACATGTTAAGCCAGTGAACTTTCATAGTATGGAGAAAAGAAAGAAAGAAAAACCCTGTCTGTTCATGTTCTGAGCAGTCAAGATTTTCAAGAGGATTAGATGAACAATACATTTTTGCTCTGGTTTTACAAATAGGTACCGGATCCGTGGTTCTCTCAATCTTATCCCAATTCTTAAATGAATGTCATTAATCCAGGCATCATCCTTTGTCACTACTGTCTATACTGGGGATCCCAAATACATGTTTTCAGCCCAAACATGTCTCCCAAGCTCCAGATAAAATTTCTATCCAGCTTCCTCAATTCCTTAAAAAATTCCTAGAAGTTGTCCTTGTTCTCTCCACATTTAACAGCACTATATGTCCCTGTGTGTCTGGGACAGTTTCCATTTATGCCTTTTGTCCTGTGGTTAGTATAATAATTTTAAAAAACTGAGATAGGGTCCCTCTATGTTGCCAAGGCTGGTCTTGAACTCCTGGGCTCAAGGATCCTTTTGCCTCAGCCTCCCAAAGCACTGGGATTATAGGTGTGAGCCACCATGCCCAGCCTGAGGTTATTAATAATTGTAATTCCCCTTACTCTCACAGTAGTCCAGATTAAGAGGATAAGCTATGTGGAGATCATTTCCACAACTCCCACCTTCTCTGTTCCACAACTCCCACCTTCTCTGTTCCACCCACCCCTAGCTTTGGGGGTGCCATCTTCTCTAGCTCAGACTGCTGAAATAAGCTACAACTGGGATTCCAATCTCCACACCGCCCTTCCCTTCCTCCAAGTCATCCATTCTCTCTGGGTGATCTTTCTCAAGTGAAAATCTCATCAGGTCACCCCCTCCTTCGACGGCTTCCCCTACTTTCAGAATAAAGTTTAAACACTTTCGAATAGCAAAGCTCAAAGACCTCCATAATTTCACTTTATTCAACAAATCTCCTATTATGTGTTTGTCTAATTCAACTGTACTGGTACCTCCCAATTAATAATAATAATGCAAACTTACAGTTAGTTTTCCCAGATCCCAAAGTATTAAAGTACCAATAGTTTGGGACTCAAACAACTTCTTTTCTAGCAAAATCTAAGTGGCCTGAGACATCCTGGCTACTTTCTTCAGTTAGATGTGTTTTAAAAAACTGCATGTCAATCTTTTTTAACACCTTATATTTTTTAATCAACTTATATTTTGAATGTATTAGAGACTCTTTCTATTTGAAATAGCCCAGTAGAAAATCCTTCTGACTGGTAAATAATTCTACTATAATGTATATTTTTTCTTCGTTAACTTCACATTTTTATGAGTTTCTAAATCTTTCCAAAACTTTTTGACACTTCACATCAGATCACCTTATAAGGAATCTCAGAGTTGGAGGCATCTCTACAGGGCACACCTGTGTAGTATTTGTATCCTTCTACAATAGTATTTCTAAGTTTTTGGATCTATCAGAAACACCTGGAAAGCTTCTGAAAAATGCAGACACTCAGGCCCCTACCCTCATCCTCCCCAACCTTCCCGCCATAACTTAATGAATCAAAAACTCCAGAGATGAGGCCCAAACACATGTGTCTGCTGATGTTCCCCGAAGTTGGACAATGATGGGTAGCAACCAGTCCACAATAGAACACATCAAAGAGTGAGAATGAATGAATAAACCAGACATTAAGCAAAGTAGCTGCTTCAAAAATCAGAGCTCAGGGCTGGGCACGGTAGCTCATACCTGTAATCCCAGCACTTTGGGAAGCTGAGATGTGTGGATCGTTTAAGGTCAGGAGTTTGAGAGCAGCCTGGCCAACATGGCGAAACCTCGTCTCTGCTAAACATACAAAAATTAGCAGGGTGTGATGGTAGGCACCTGTAATCTCAGCTACTTAGAAGGCTGACGCAGGGGAATTGCTTGAATTCAGAAAGTAGAGGCTGCAATGAGCTGAGACCAGGCCACTGCACTCCAGCCTGGGTGACAAGAGCAAAACTGTCTCAAAAAAAAAAAAAAAAAAAAAAAAAAATCAGAACCAAGTAGGTGAGATACTACCAATATAAATATACTTGAGAAATTTGCTTACAGTAGAAATTCTACAATAAAACCAGTTCTTTGACTGAAGTTTGACTTTTGAACATAATTTTTCAAGGGAGCTAGTAGGGACGTTTTCTTCAAATAACTGACCAGCTCAGCATCAATGTCCCAGATCCCTGAGTGTGAAAAAAGTTATCACGTATTAGTTTGTCTCTCTCTTCATCTTTCCCTCAGTCTGCAATTTATTTCAGATCAATGAGGCCAGGGAAATTCTCTCAATTCGTGGTTTTAACAACAAAATCTTCAAGTACTGAACACTAATACTTTTTAAAATTTTTCTTTCAAATCAGCTAATATTGTGAAGCTGAATATGATACACAAGAACTATGTAATCCAGGCCAAGAATAAAAGCTATAATCTATTTTTTTCTCTCTCTCTCATCTTTAGGTAAAACCCATGCTTTCTCCTTTCCTAGCAATAAAAAGTGGGCACCTGCAAATCCGAATTCCCAGATTTCTGGAAGATTAATGAGGTAATAGATGAAACACTCTGGGTATTACTAACAATGGGGAAAAAAAACCATAATGAGGTTAAATCTACCCAAAGCAAATCTTTCATATTCAAGCCACTGTCTGCAGACATATGTAGTCCCCCAGTTCATACTCTAACCACCAGAGCCACCAGATGGAGGATTGGTTCACACAAGAAAGGCTTCCTAGACTTGTATATTAGTGATCTCAGTAGAAAGTAGGAAGTTTCAGGATCCTCAGAAGGTTCTGATCCACCCTCCCTGTTTGAGAGCACAGTGCCCAGCACTGTGGTCTTCAGAATCGGTTCATCTGAATCAATACCTTTCGTCATGTAAAAGGCTGTGTAAGATTTGGTGACCTACGGTAGGGCAGAGGAACGTAGGTAAGAAGGGCCTACATCAAGAACACACCCAGCCTCTACACTGGAATAAACACCAGGAAAGAGAGGATGGGACCCAGCCAGAAATGCAGCACGTCAAGTCAACCAGCACCAAGCTACCCTGAGAAAGCGGCCCTACGGATTGCTGTGACCAGCCCTCCTATTGAAGACACCCAACCCAAACAAGAGTGCGTCCTCGGAGGAGGAATACTGAAAGCAGGCATTCACGAAGAGCGCTGTGTGGAACTTTCAGTTAGCACAGGACATCTAGAGGCAATTCATCAAGCAAGGCTTTAATCCCCATGTGCAAAAAATATAAAAGAGAACTTGGCAGATTAACAAGTTGCGGACTTGGCCACAGGAAAAGAAAGCAGGACTCCTGTTATTAGAACTGTGGTCAAAGGTGGGATTTGGGTCTTGGACACTGGTAGAGAAATGAGCTATCAAATAGCGGAGCCATGTCAAGGCCAGACAACCACAGCCGTCGTGGCATCGCTGAGCTAAACAGCGTTCACCTCCATCTCCTGAAATCCCTCCTGCCTGAGGTACAAGTGTTCTCTAGAGCAGAGATTCTAAACTCTTGACTGCACATTAGAATCACTGATGCCTGGATCCCCTCCCCATCTAATCAGATCAGAATCTCTGGGTATGGATCTGGGCGTTGCTATTTTTCCAGTACCCAAGGTGATTTCATTGTGCAACCAAGGTTGAGAATGACTACGGGGCTGGGAAGGGACTACTGATGGGTCATGGACAGCCTCAGTTCTGAGAAGAAGGCAACTGGAAATGCTGGGACCGGGCAGGATCTGAAAACACAGGTCCATGTCAAATCCTGCATAATTGTAAAATTATGTCTACTTGGACAACAATTATTTTCCTTTATTTTTATTTTTTTTTCTTATATTTTAAGTTCTAGGGTACATGTGCAGATCGTGCAGGTTTGTTACATAGGTATACACGTGTCATGGTGGTGGTTTGCTGCATCCATCACCCTGTCATATATATTAGGTATTTCTCCCAATGTTATCCCTCCCCCACCCCCTGCTATTCCTCCCCTAGTCCCCCACCCTACTTATTTTCCTTTCTTTAACATCTATGTTACCTTCATAGGTCTGAGGTAAGGTACTCATAAGGTACTACAGGCTTTACGACAGATCATTTAGACAAATCAGAAATGGAGACAAAGGCCATTCCTCATAGCTTCAATCAATACTTCCTTGAAGTTTGAAGTAGGCTATCTATTTTTAAACTACCTCGCTGTCCTGGGTTGCATGTTACAATACCTGTGTGATCTTTTATCTTGAATTGAATCTTAGCAAGCAGAACTTCGGAGTGCCCTGAAATAGCAATTAATATAAATAGCCAAGTTCTATAGTTAAACTATCATTTGCTGTATGTGCATTACATGTACGCTTCATGTGCTGAAAGGGAGATTAGAGGTTTAAGATTAGAATTAGATTTCCTCTAACATATTTGGAGAACTTCTGACCTGATTATCAGGTTTATATCAATTGGTCAGTAGCAGTTACAAAATTTTACATAGCATTAGGGCTGCTGATAAGATATCCAGTGGGCTGGGTTTGGGGTGTGTGTGTGCGTGCGTGTGTGTGTGTGTGTGTGTGTGTGTGTCTGTGTGTGTGTCTGTGTGCGTGTGTGTTTATTAACCACATCTACAGAGAAAGCCATGAATTATATACTTTCCTCAGATTACAGAAGTAAAATATAGTCATGATAAAGAGTGATTATCTCTCCAAATTTCCAACAACATGTCTTACTGTGTCTATTCCACTGCAGCTGAAAGATTCTTGACTGTTGGTTTGCTTTGCCGGTAACATTTTTCAAAAGGCAGAAGGGAGTAAAAGGAAAGCTTATGACCAGCCAAAAAGGATAAACCAATTGGTGAAGTGAAAGTTAATGGAATCCTGAGTGAAAGTGGCCCTCTCACTATTCTCTTTTACATCCTGCCCATTCCACTGGCTTCCCGATTGCTTTCACTATAACCCCTGCCTCACCCCAACCCCCTGGGACACACACAGTCTCTTACTAATCCACTATGTGCACTACCACTGCAGTGACTGTTGTGCCTTCTAACTTTTGTCACGTCACTTTCCTGTCCCAAAAACAAAGTCTATCTTCTCCTTAACAAGCACTTAGCACTTACCACGTGCCAGGCACTGTGCAAGTGCTTAACAAATATCAATCCAGTAAACCCTCACAAAAACCTTAAAAGGTAGTTGATATTTTGAGTTCATTTAGCAGATACATAAACTGAGGCTCAGGTTTTAGTAAATTACCTCAGGTACCTGAGGTTACACAACTAGTAAGTGGCACAGCAGGATTCAAACTCGGGCAGTCTGGCTCCAGAGTCCATGCTCCTAACCAGTATACTGTTGCTAGCATGGCCAAGTCCAAGTTTTAACCCAGCTCTCCAATATTATTGTGTACTGCACTCCCCAAAGCACCCCAAGCTGTGGTTATAGCCTAACTTACTGTTCCACACACACGGCCTGCACCAGTCCCACTCCATACACACAGGTGATGATCTCATGGCCTGCACAGCTCTCCACATCACTTTTAAGGTTCAGCTCACACACTGCCATTGAGATATAGCCTTCCTATTTTCCCAAACAAGATGTATTCTTGGTCCATATATATTGGAGAGAAAATTTATCATGGTTTATACATAATGACCTGTATATTTGTTTGTTCCCGCCTCCCCGACAGGCAACCACAAAAAAGGTTTTGTTCTTGTCATCTGCACAGGATCTAATATAGTGTCTCACTCTTGATTTCAGTTCCATTAAATTTGTACGGACAATGTAGAAATGTTAGCTGAATGATCACATGATTAGATGGAGTCGTAGCTTGTAAATCAACCTTAACGAATGGGTAGAAACTAACATAGTTGGAATACCATATGAGTAGGTATCTGAAATCAGCAACATTTGAATATCAGATGAGGGAAATACAACTCAAAAGACTTTGTAGAAGAAAAAAAACACTTACCTCAACTCTTACTAATTGTATGGCTTTAGACAATGTACATAACCACTTTGGGCCTTTATTTCATCCTTGATATAATATTATGCTTTACAACTGATACATATAATGTGCTGGATATGTAGAAAGTATGCCGTCTCTGTTAACTATTATTGTTATTCCTATTATGGAGGGTTAGGTTTCTGAAAACTAAATAAATACCATCAATGTGACATGACTATTAAAAAGTTAGTTAAGACTTAAGCTACACTAACAGAGAGGAAGATCCAGGTCATAAGAAGAATGATCCAACTGGACTCTTCATTGGCAGTTCCAGAGAACTTTGCAATGAGATGTAACAGCCTGAGAAATCCTAGGTACAGAATTTACTTTTTTATCACTGCCTACTACCACCACTGCCCTGCTCTCTAAGTAGGTATATCAATATGATACCCATTTATTTTACAAAAGATTAAATAGTGGGTAAAAGTTCCAGAATCAAAACTGGTATTAGAATAAATAAGACAAGAAAGACAGAAAACAGCTTAATGGCATAGAGGCTTAATAAAGAAAGATTCCATAAATAAGCTGGTGAGCTTCAAAGGAAACTTAACATTATCTTAACAAAAAGAAAAAAAATGAAGATTCGTATTATGCGGAAACAGGAAAAGATGGCAGAGTACAAACAAAAAATAATGAAAAGCAATGGCCAATGCCAGGATGGTTAAAATACAAATGGGTCATACTTTAAAGATGTAAAGAAAGCACAGATGATAAAGATTATGAAATAGAAGCATAGATAAAGGGAAGAAAGTGGCTAAGGTACATAGGAATGCTACTGCACTCAAGAAGTAAATATTCAACAAATATAAATTTAATATATATTTTGAGAAAAAGCCAGTCTATACTGATTTCCTAGAGACTGGATTATACTCAGTGTAAGCATGTTTGATCAGCAGGGTTTTGTTTTGCTTTTGTTTATAGGAAAGATGCGATTCACTCACAGGTAAGGCCTAGAAAAAAAAAGCAGGGGGGAAAGAGATGTCTCTAAGCGGGTCCATAAAAACCACATTTATTAATACACCTTTAAAGATTAATTACAATTACTATCACATAACCTGCAGGAACTGGACATATTTGAAGCCGGTATGACTGTCTGGCTCAAAGGCTCACTGAAAGAGAAACGAACAAGTCTTAATTCAACCCTCTGCAATATTTTCCAGGTATCTTTCGATCCACAGGAGGCATATTGTGCAAAGGGAAGAAGGTACCTGGACTTTAATAAAAGCCCCGTCTTCTTTTGGCTAAAAGCACTTTGAAGGAATGGCACCAATACCAACCATGCTTGATTGCTTTGCTCCACATCAACTATGCAGCAGTGGGTTTAGGAAAATGAGACAAACAGGCCTCCTGCTATTACAGAATTTACAGGCCACTAGGGGAGATGGACTTTAACAAAACTAAGGACAGACATAATTAAATACTTTTGTGGAAAACGTTATGAGAAAATAGAAAATTACACTAACATTGCATATAACTGAGGTTCTAACCAAGTCTGGGGTACAGGAAGGATGAGAATATGCAATCAGCAAAGGAAATAAGACTTGCAGAATAATTCTATTTTCTGCCAGGAGTGACAACTTTGCCATGCTGTTGATGAAAAAAATGGCAAGAAAATGAGCTCGACTGACATAAATGGAAGCGAACATGTCTGGCAGAAAAAGAAAAATGCATTTGTGGGCCACCTATGGTAAACGCTCAGTGCATTTGAGCTCTGTACAAAGGAGGCAGAGAAGAGACAGGGTCCGTGGGAAGAAGGTGACAAGAGGTGCTGTCAATTGCTTTCTTTCCAATCTGTATACAGCCCTTTGAGGGGTCTGCTTTCTTGTTTTGTCTTTTACATTTTTAGGATTTGAGTCCTATTTCTCCCTCTCAGATTCATTTAAGAGTC
This sequence comes from Cebus imitator, assembly GCF_001604975.1. Lineage (NCBI taxonomy): Eukaryota > Metazoa > Chordata > Mammalia > Primates > Cebidae > Cebus > Cebus imitator. The sequence goes on along the minus strand of NW_016107460.1, from coordinate 2,173,395 downwards.
AATTTCATTACAGACCCCAGTCATGGGTTTTGTTTCTGAGGTCACTGCCTGAGAAAGACTATTGTCCTTTTTAACACTCGGGCTTCAAGAATGAAAAGCATTGTGACATAGTTCTCCTTCTGACTTAAAGTTTATACTAAAGAGATAATGAAATAACTAATTTCCATAAAAATATCTTTTGTCATAATATTGTGTTTCTAGAAGGATATTATCTAGCTTGGCAATAAATCTCTCTGCATTTAATATTATTTTAAGACTTTATGTGAGTGGTAATAAATGTAATGTCACTCACTAATTCAAGAGTAAATGCTGAAGGGTTAATTTAAATAGCATTAGGCCACTGGAAATGGAGGGTGACCAGTAAATGTCACTTAAGGGTCTGCATAGCCTTGCATCTTCTTTATGCACTTTGGCCTTGAAGAACAATGACAATAAAAGAAAAAATACTAAGAATGGCCAAGACAAAGAAATGTGGCCAAAAGTTGTATCATGAATTCAAGGAGCTTTTCCCTTTTTTAAGCTTGTCTATTAGGAAATGTACATAACTACATGGTGAAAACCAGTGCATACAAAAGGCATTTATTATCAAAATCATAATCCTCATAAAAAGTCTTGAGGTTGCAGATACATGATAATAAGTTTTCCTTTTTTCAAACCTAAAACTCCTTGGATATAGAAGGTTAAAAAGAAATAATGAGTCACAGAAATCAAAATGTAATCTAATAGACACTAACCCATAACAAAAGCAAGATCTTAGACAGAACCAAGTCCTGCCAGTTAAAATAAAGGCTCTCACCTTCCTCCTTCTAACATTGTTTCATAATATTATCTATATGCTGGTTAGGAATAAATACATGCATTATCATATCCCCAAATAGACAGAAACCCAAATAATCTTGTTCAATACACAATAACCCTATATTGACAGATGTAAGCTCCAGGAACTTATTCACTGTTACATCCCAAGCCCTTGGTACAGGGATTACTATGCAAGATACTCATTAAATTCTAGTTGACCTGAAACAAACTAAACTACCTTGTAAATAGCAGGTATTGCTAGTAGACAGATATATAGATATGGATATACATGATACAGAAATACATGGAAGGGGTTGGAGGGAGAAACTGGTTTTTATACAAGAAAGAAGAAAACAAAATCCAAGCTAGACTAAAAATGACACAAATACCAATGTTTTAGAAATAGTTGGGGTTGTTAACTTATAATCATGACTTGAAAATATTGCAATTGCAACCAATAACAAAAGTAAATCTATAACTAACAAAATGAAGATGGAGAAAATTCACTGGACTTGCAATCTAGGTTCTTTCCACCTGTCTGGCAGTCTGATGTGTTACTCTGCATTTGGCCAGTCTTTTCAGGTTAGTGTCCGGCATCAGATGTGCTGATTCCACACGACAACGTTAGAGGCTAAAACAGCATCTCATGAAGTCAAAGATCATTCATTCTGCCCCAGCTCACTCAGCCTTCAGACGAATTGAGCTACCCCGAGAGTAGGAATTATAGCAACTGACATCACATGCAACCTCATTTTACATCTGTAATTTCAAAGGCTTTAAGTGAATCTTCAGTTAGGCAGAAAATGTTGAAATGCACATCAATCTTGGATTCTGAATACCCTCAAGAATCACATGGCAGATTCTGAGAAAACTCTGACTTGACTTACTTTTGTTCAGAAAAATCAACCTTTGAACTACATATTTATTCCAATTTCAAAATAACATAATTAACAAGTTCAAAAATCTGTTAAACGGTGCTAAATAATGTACAAAATTAATGCCAATTCCCTTCTTTCTTTTTTTTTTTTCTTTTTTTCCTTCTTTGAGATGGAGTCTCACTCTGTCACCCAGGCTATAATGCAGTGTACAATCTCGGCTCACTGTAACCTCCACCTCCTTGGTTCAAGCAATTCTCCTGCCTCAGCCTTCTGAGTAGCTGGGACTACAGGTGTGTGCTACTATGCCTGGCTAATTGTTTGTATTTTTAGTAAAGACTGGGTCTAGCAAATTTTTTGTATTTTTACTAGAGATGGGGTTTCACCATGTTAGCCAGGATGGTCTCCATCTCCTGACCTCATGATCTACCCGCCTTGGCCTCCCAAAGTGCTGAGATTATAGGCGTGAGCCACTGCACCTGGCCTGCAACTTCTATTTCTAATTTAATTTTAAATCTTTAATTTCTAAGTTAATTTTATTTCTGTAAGATTCATGATCATAAAACTTTAAGCTAGAAATATGCTATGTTATCCGACCTGACTCCTAGTTTTTAGATTTGGTAGATCATGATCTAGTTCTAATTCATATAGAATCTCATCTCCTTCCACTTTACATGGCAACCACAAGAAGGGAATTCACCATTTTGGCTTTTGCTAGTTTTTGCTAAGAAAAGAGATCTACTGATTCACACTATGAATCATGCCAGAACTCAAACAGATGGACTCTCTGGCACATCCCTCACTCTGGATCTCAGTGCTCAGGCCAGCTCCATACTCAAAAATATACTCTAGTCCTCTACCGTCTCCCTAAACCAGGCTGCATCTGCCTCTGAATGGGGATGCTTACTGCTCATTCCTCAACTCTATCCTTCCTTTCCCTGCTGACTGAAAAGAAAACTAGTCATCTGTATTTGTACAAGCCAACTTAGATAGAAAAATTAAAGCACTTCTAAGAAGGTCCCATGGTCACCACCTAGAGAATCTGAAAACAGCCTGGAGACCCCAAAAAGGAACAGCAACGACAAGCCCAGCAGCATCCCGAATCACTCAAGTGCCAGGCTGTAGCCCTCTCCTCTCCCAGAGGCCAGCTACTAAAATAGGCCAATGTCCCTGCGAATGCTTGCTCACCATAGTGCCACTTTTACAAATAAACTTCCATTTTTCCCATCTCTATGATACTAAAAATGATTTCCATTTTAGGGAAAGTGGCAGACAAGATAAAACATAGTGGAAAATAGAATTTATGAGTTGCTTCCCGCACATCTGGGCTACAATTCTTGCACTTGTCACCCCTGTTGACAAGCTTAAAATAAAACCTTGATTTTTATTTTTAGGTCCCAAGATATTCTTCCAGGAATTCCCTATAAATTCATTTTTCTCCTCTGGCAGGAAGAATTAACACAACCCAGAATGAATAATACATTTATTTATTTTGTTGCTTAGACACTTTCAAAGGGAAAAAATGTATATGGCTTGATTTTCAAAGAATTTACTCTATTTGTCAAAAGACAGAAAGATGGTTAAGGCAGTGCAAGTTGCCTTCTGTTTAAGACAGCTGGAGGGCAAGCTTACTGTTTCCCAGGACTCACTCTGCAGAGATGCCACTGCCAAAAAATAATACACAAAATTCATGCCAATTCCCTTATTTCTTTATTATTATTATTATTTTAAATGAAGTCCTGTTCTGTCACGAAGTCTGGACTGCAGTGGTACAATCCCAGCTCACTGCAACCTCTATTTCCCGGGTTCAAGTGATTCTCCTGCCTCAGCCTCCTGAGTAGCTGGGATTACAGGCACCCACCAACATGCCTGGCTAATTTTTACCTTTTTAGTAGAGATGTGGTCTTGCCATGTTGGCCAGGCTGGTCTCGAACTCCTAACCTCAGGTTACCCACCTGCCTAGGCCTCCCAAAGTGCTGGGATTCCAGGTGTGAGCCATCATGCCCAGCCCAGTTCCCTTATTTCCATTTAAATACACTTAATGGCAGAGACCTTGTGTGCCTTGTGCATTTATTTACTAGACATTCATGAGTTCCTAGTATGCTCAAAGTCCTAGGCAGGGGAAGAAGATGACGACTAACAGATGAACACCTTATAGGTTCATACTTAGTGTGTAAGGCACTGTACTGCAAATATACAAATATTTTCTCAAAGTCTACAGAAACAGTCAGAACAAAGAATAAACCTTGTTGGGCTGATTTAGTTGGATATTCTTACCTCCAACACACAAATGGGGAATTCAGGACTTTAAAAAATTAATTAACTTACCCACTAGTAGGAAGAGATACTTCAAAGTCTATTCTACTCACAGTTTTGCTGTTTCTAATTTACTAAGCTGTTTGTTGGGAAACAAACACAAAGTAAGGTCCTGTACTCAAAGTATTTATAATCCAAAAGGAGGAAACATGAGGATAAAATAATCAACCACAACACAATGCCAAAAAAGTGATAATGTAAAAAGAAGTTTTACACAAAGTGTCAAGAAGAAAAAGGTTTCATAAAAGATAAAATTGTATTCTGAAGTTCATCTAATGATTAACTTATCCAATCCAAGACTATAAATGAGCACTGACTATATGCTTAGTTCAATGCATTGTGCATAGTAGGTGCTCAGTAAACAACTGTTGAATATTGGATGATTGAGTAGAGCTTCTTTGAGTGAACATAAAGTGGGAAAACCATTACTAAAGAAGAGAGTAACTAGCTGGGTGCAGCAGTGCACACCTGTAATTCCAGCTACTCAGGAGACTGAAAAAAGAGGATCCCTTGAGCCCAGGGACCAGGCAGCCTGGGCGACAAAGTAAGACCTTGTCTCAGAACAAACAAAAAAAAAGTTATTAAAAAGAAAAAAAAAAACAGAAGGGAGTAGCATATGTAAAGACATGGGGACATCAAAGAAGCCCAGATCCCATTCCATGAATTGAAATGGAGTGGAGAGGGAAGCAGGAAGACTGGTGCCTGGAAGTTTGAGAAGGGGCAAACTGGAGCACCGTATCTGCCTGTACTTAAGGGCTTGAACTTAATTCCACCCGGTATGAGAAGATATTCTGTCACCAGAGACTTTCCAATGCAGGTAAACAAGATCAGTGTCATCATGTGGCACAAATTCAAAGGGCACCAGCCACTTTACATTGTAAATGAATAGTGTACCCCTGGAACTACACAACTCGTAAGTCCTAAAAACTTGGATTGGATAAAATAATCCTTGGATGAACCTCAGAATAAAACTACTTCTTTCATACAATGTTTTCCTTCTTGACACTTCGTACCTTTTGCATTATCACTTTTTTTTCTTTTGCATTGTGTTGCAGTTGCTTATTTCACCTGTGATAAGGTAAATGAAGGATACTGCATATCTGTGACTGAACCTGGGGAAGTAGCATAAGGAAAAGGGCCTAAAATAAGCCATGAGATTCCAAACTCCCAACTATATAACATCATAAACAAAAAAAAAATTCCCTAGAGGATGTTCATTGTCAAAACTACGATGCTGGTTACAGAATGACGCAGAAACGAGTGCACTGCCTCCAGCTTGCTACAGATAGGGGGGATACTCGGTTAAGAATTATAACAAAGGTGGCATTCATGAGGTGTCTTCACTAATGCAAGCAATATATACTTAACTAGCTCTACTTTGCACAGAGTAATTATTTGCAAGTTAATTCATGCCAGGGTCATGAATTACAGCTTATGAACAAACCACAGCTTTTTCCAATGATTCGTTATGAGAAAAATGTTTGGCATTAACTTAAGAGTAAGTATTAAAAGCAACCTAAATGTAGACCATACCCTAGTGACATAACTATTAGGACACATCCTTTTCTGAATATATTGCATGTCATTGTAACAGAAAAATGGGCTGTGCTGGTGGAAATGGCTTTTATGCAGATGAGAATTAATCAGACTCATTGTCTCTGTAGATAGCCATGCTTACATTTTGTTTCCCTTTGGACACATAAAATTTTAAAGAAAATTTAAAAAATTAGGATGTGCCTAAATAAAAGGGAAGAGGTTATTCTAGATAAACAAAATGTACCTTAGGGGTCTCATGAGATTTCAGACAAGCCAAACTATTCTGGGGGCACCAAGGCCTATACACTTGGAAATAAAAGGGTATACAGAAGTACCTAATTTAAATGGAGAATTCTGATGGTTGAGCATTAGATCATAAAAGCTACTCAGACTTCAAGTAAATTCCTTCTAATTTACTTGAAGGATCCACAGCTTCCCATCAGCCCCTGAACACTAGATGTGTGTGGCCAGATGCTGTAAAATCTCCTGACAGAAGTGTGACCAACACATTAAGAGCATAGACAATTCAACTAAAGAGTAAATACCTTTCGCTGGACAAATATCCTATTACAGAACATAATTACATAACTCAACCCTTCTGCCACAAGTATGCTCAAGAAAGGAGAGTCGTGGGGGAAAAGGTCACGTGACAGAGGCCAACACCCTGAAAAGCACTTCAGGGTATCAAAAGCAGCCATGAGACAGGTTTGACTTTTGTGTTTCCAAGTGTAGTTAATATGCTTCTAATTTTTTACCTTCTGTTACTGGTTTACATTCCCAAAAGCCGCATTTCAGCTGTATACAAAATATAATGCCAACAGTAGGAATGTAAAACAGAAACTCTGGAAATTACCCCTGAATCATATTCCCTTTGTTCCTCTCTCTGGGTGTTAGTGGCCTCTTTTTTTGTCCTGCTGTCAGAATATTCTTTTTTTTTTTTTTTTTTGAGATGGAGTTTCACTCTTGTCCCCTAGGCTAGAGTGCAATGACACGATCTTGGCTCACTGCCACCTCTGCCTCCCGGGTTCAAGCTATTCTCCTGCCTCAGCCTCCAGAGTAGCTGGGATTACAGGTGCCCACCACCATGCTCAGCTAATTTTTTTGGTGTGTTTTTAGTAGAGATGGGGTTTCGCCACGTTGGCCAGTCTTGTCTCAAACTCCAGACCTCTGGTGATCCACCCGCCTCAGCCTCCCAAAGTGCTGGAATTACAGGCATGAGCCACTGCAGCCAGCCCAGGATGTTCTTCTTAAATAACAACACTAATCCTACTCCTGCCCTAACCGCTGCTTAAAAACCCTCCGTGGTTCCCAAGTGCCTATCAAATTGAGTATACATTTCCAGCCCTCCACAAAACAGCCCCAACCGATGTTTCCCATCTAACAACCGCCACCTCACAACAAACACCAACAATGGTTTTTCAACTTATTTTTGTTGCTGTATCACCATTTTTTCCAGTAAAATCCTACCCAGAGTCTAAAGCAGACAAAAATAATTCCCTATTATGCTATTTCATTTATTCAAATTTATGTCATTTTATTTTTATAAAGACAAATACAATCCTTTTTACTTGTACCATGTACATACCCCATGGAACCAAATATGCACTATTCCTCTAGACCTTTAAAATAAAGTAAACATGGTATCTTCTATGAGTTAAAGTTTGAATCAATCAAAATATATGAGATGCACAGTCATCCTTAATAGAGACAGAATGCTTTCTAGAATACAATACAGTCGTAACCCTATGATGCTGTCATCCCAAGTTATGTTTCAAAGAACACTAGATTCCACAAAACATTAATAAGTGTTCCAAAGAAAGAAATTCATGGACAAATTATATTGGACCACATTGCATGATGCATCCTTCCACTGGGAGGGTATGGGTATTTATCTCCCACTATAGGCTCTGAAGAAACTAGTTAAAGTTACATGACTTGCTATTTTTCAAGCATACTGTCTTCAAATCATCTCCTACACATTTTTTGGAAGAATTTCCATTAATATAAGTTTCCTGAAAAGCACTTTGGAAAATACTGCTATCACCAACTTTATACAACCAGCCCCATTTTTAGCCATAGACATTTCTCAAGCACAGACTTAAATAAAGGAAACAAGAGAATATACTGCATCTTTGGACTCTAGGCCGCTCTAAAACTAGTCATTTGTATCTTCAATATTTGTTTCCAGAAGATAGTTAAAACATGTGGGTGACCCAAGTCCTTACCAATATCTGGGTATATGGGTATATGTGTTGGGACACAATCTAAGTTGCTGAAACAAAAAGTACCCCGAATATACAGGGGCTTAAATGAGATAATAGTGTATTTCTCTCTCAAGGAATATTCCAGGGTGGTAAGGTGGCTCTGCTATCTACAACATGTGGCTTCCCTCTTGAATCCAAGATGGCAGCTCTTATTTCCACCATCACATGCATGTCTGAATAGAGAAAAGGAAACAGCAAAGGAACTCACACCTTTCTTCTAAGAGTATGGGCTTGGAAGTGTCCCACATCACTTTCACCCACATCTCATTGACCAGAACTTGGTTAGCTGCTACACTCAGCTGCAAAGGAGGCTGACATAAACTCCCTAGCTTGGACGCTAATGGAAAACCATACATCTCTGCCACCACATATCTCTGGAAAATACATAACCAAGCGAAACAGAAGGGAGTCCTCCCCACCACTGGAGTCCATGCCAAGAACAGAAGTCTTCTAGTGTGCTTTCAGAAGGACTGATCTACCCAATTTCTATGGCAGACTGGAAGACACATGGTCTTCCATATTTCCATGTCTGAAGCAGGACAACAATGCGACGAATACTGATCCGGTCCTTTGCAATCATACACAACATTCCACACATTTCCAATTCCCAGCTGTCAAGTCTCCAGTGAAGAACCCATATTTGAATGGTGGGTGGGATGACAGTCATAGTAATTTTAGGGTAGGACATTGAGTTGTACATGTAATTGGCTCACATCCTCAGTATAAAATACATATGTACCCTTGTTGTTGCCACCCTAGTTAGGAATGTTCAGAAATATCAAAAACAGACTCTGCCTTTCTGGCATAAGTTCTGTACAAAGAAAAATTAGATCTATAACACCAAAGAAATGATGTTTCTCAGTGATGACAAGTGAAAAACAAGAGATAAGTATTTTAACATAAAACTAACCTTGAGGCAATTTGGTGGTATTTGGAACTACCTATAAAAATTCACTGTTTTTTATTTTTTTCAGGAGCCTAGAGCACAAATGGAAATTGATGCTGTTCCAATAGCAAACTTTTCTTTTTATGTTCTTTAGGCAAAGGAAATTGAAGCTTTCTTGTTAATTCTTCTGCCTTCACCCAAGACACGTTAAATAAAATATGTAAGCCATTTTGCCAGTACCAGTGCATGACAGTGTTCAAAATGCAGTGGTGTTAAACATCCCATGTATGATTGTGTGGTACACTAACACAGTAATAACAACAAAAACTAGAAGAAGGCAATTACTAGGCTTCACGTACAGGTCAAATTTTAATCTTCCCTATTACATAATAGCTCTGTAAGTGTTAATATTCCAAATATCTCAAAATATATTGTAAGCAAAAAGTCAAGATTCAAAATGTGTAAATGGCACATTGCTATTTACTAAGGAGACATGGGAAAGAAAGGTGAATATTATTAAATGCTTGTAAATGCATTGCACACTTTTTGAGTGATACTCAAGAAAATGAATAACAGTAGTGGAGCCCTGGGTAGGTGGGGGAAAATGTAGTGACAGAGATGCTTTTGCTATATATCCTTTCATGCCTTTATCACTGTGGACCATATCTATGCATTACCAATTTACATAAATTAAAATTAATAATTATAAGCATTTTTTTCATTGCCACCTGTGCAACCATCACCCTCTCATTACTCATTTTATTTTCCTAGGGCTTCCATAACAAAGTACCATAAACTGGGTGTTTTAAAACAACAACAGTATGTTCCCTCACTGTTCTGGAGGCTAGAAGCCTGAAATCAGGATGTAGGCAGAGCCATGCTCTCGGCCCAGCCTCTAGAGAATGATTTTTCCCGTCCTTGTCCAGCTTCTCACACCCCTGGGTCTTTCTTGATTTGTGGCAGCGTATCTGCAATCTCTACTTCTGTTTTCATGTAGCATTTTCTCTGCATATCTCTGTCCAAATTTCCTTCTTCTTACAAGGACATCAATCATATATTGGAGAAGGGCCCACCCTCATGACTTTATTTTAATTTATGTCTGAACAAGGTCAAATTCACAGGTACCTGGTGGTAGGACTTTAACATATGTTTTTGTGAGAGGCAATTCAACCTATAACACTTACATAACCCCCATCATCACATACAACATTTTATAGAGTTTGTTTCTCTGCTTTTTCTTTTTGTTCTGAGCCCAACACAGCAGAGTGGCTGGGGGACCCCAATGATAGCTTATGTTCCTTTAAAGATTAATGGCTGGCATTGTAAAAAAAAATAATAATAATAAATTAAAATGCATTTTTTGGAGGAAGAAATTTAGAAAAAATTCTACAGAACAGAAGGTGGCTATTTTCATAGGAAATCAAAGTCATCATATATCACCAAATAGGAATTTCAGGCACTAAGCCAGGATGTTCTATGAATTCAGGGACAGTGTACACATTCTGATTTACTAGCTATCAATTTTTACCTCGTTGAAGTTGAGCTACATAGACATGTGTGCTATTACATTTTATAGCTAAGTTAAAGCAAATAAGAAATTAACTTGAAGATTTGTTAGAGACAAAAACACCATTCTTCCACTGTGATTTTACCTCTTCTTTTGAGAGTCATAATCACCTGTTCCTACTTGTTACAGTGAATAAACAATCTAGCTCAGGACATGAGAAAGAATGAGCATAGGGTCTGGCAGAGACCGTTGGCATTCTAAATAAATAACTCCAGCAAAGAGGGATGGGAATAAACGTAATCAACCACTCACGAAGCCTATTTGATTACCTACTTCAGTTTTCTATTTGATACTACACAGGAAAGGAAAAAGGAGACATGCCAACCACACCCTGTTCTCTTTATGCATTCATGTCTTCTCATTATCTAGTTGGTAAAAGATCTATGTGTTCGCCAGGTCACAGCTTTCAGTTCATAAGCAGCAAGTAGTAAACTTTTGGTATCAAAATATTTATTCTATAGAGCAAGTTCCAAAATTTTAAAGAAATGTACATTGCAAGGTGCCACTCTGACATTCAAACACTCTTGATCAATTTAATTACACATCAAGTGATTCCTATGAGACCAAGGATGGTCTTGGTCTTGGTAGGGTACCAAGAATGTTGAGAAGGAGGAGTGACATCAGTTGCTTTTGAGGGCCATGTGTGACAGCTATGGAGTTACACCACTCAGATCTTCCTTCGAGAGGGGAGCGGTCAACAGAATAGGCATCAGCTGCTACACCTCCAGGCTCTCTGCACTCATGCCAAAGCTGTGCCTCTTCCAAGGTACTCCCAGCCAATGACTGAGCACTGTGAGGTCACTAAATTCAGCCTTCCTGCCCAACTCAAGGCTCTCCTAATGCACAGCTCCTGCTCAGGGACTCGGCGGCCTGGCTGAGATCTTTCAGAGCCGCACTGAAGTCTGAAGCTCTTTCTGCTCAACGTCCTTCTTTCCTTCTCTCCTTCCACAGGTCTCAGACTGTTGTCCAGTCCAGGAGCTCTCCTCATCTTTTCCTTAAACTTCCCCCTTAATCTTTCATCAGTTTCCCTCTCCTCACCCAAATGTCTTGCAGATCTGACCAGCAGAATGCAGTTAAAATTCTACATGAACTAGTTTAATAGAATCAGTCAGTAACGAAGCCAGTTCTGATTTACCTCTTGCCTACTTAAGACCTCAAGGGCAAGCAATAGGTAGTTTCCTTTTAAGCAGTCATTTGGTCTAAAACAATGAGGCGGGATTCGTCTTTTTTCAACTCCTGACCCTTAGCTGTCTCCCCTTGTACCTAGTCTAATACATCCATATCCAAGAAGAGCTCAGAAATGTCCCCAAGGCATTAAGAAGCTGTTGAGAATCTTCCCTCCAAGGGGCCTGTTCCTCTGCCACTGTCACTTTGATTAACTGTCTTCCTACTGATGGAAGCCCTTCAAGTCTTGTGGAAATTTTTAAAGTTCATTCATGGTTCTCTGTTTGCAGTGTCTTCCTGCCTTTCACTCCAGCCCTCCTCTTGCAAAGGCCTTAAACACATTCCTGCCTGAAAACAGTGGAACAGGTGGGGTCACTGGCAGCTCTAAGTTCACAGTCCTCAGCATACACACCACATCAGTCCACGTGGCCTTAGGGACGATGCATCGAAACCTAGGCGCGGGCTATAGAACACAAGTTTATGAACCAAGGAAATAACAGGTATAAAGCAAAATAGGAAATTTAGACTAACACAACAAAAGTCCATTTTAAAAGGTCACAGGTCCCGGCATGTGTCTGCCTAAGGCAGATTTATCCTTACAGGTCTGGAATATTTCATGCCAGAGAAAGGAGACTACATCCAACCACACTAGGAAATTTCAGGGCTTTAAAACTGCATCCAAATTTTTTAATAGTGATAATTACCTAAATGTACTTGTGAACTTACATCTTACATGGGGTTCTCTATCTATTTAAGTCTGAATAACTACAAGTCCTTTAGACTTCTTTCACGTCCCATTATCAAGCTTTACCATCTTTAATCATTTTGTTGCTTTTCACTGATATTCCTTCACTTAAAATGAAAGAAATACAACGAAAGCAAAAACCTTAACAACCACAGAACCCAAACAAAGGACAATTATTAGGAAAATAGGCCTGCCCCCATTCTGCTAAGCCATTACAACAAGTTTTCATGGAGTGAGAATATACTTCAGGCACAGAATCACTGAGAAAGCAATGGAGAGTCAAGACTGGGTTACAACACAGTCTAGAGGGCATCCTGGAACAGGAAAGGGAACAGGAAATCAATGTCAGGTAGCTAGTTCAACTTCTAGCTCTTTTCTTCTCGTACCCTGAATGCCATTTTTTTTTCTTTTTTTTTTTGAGTTGGAGTCTCACTCTGTCACCCAGGCTGGAGTGCAGTGGCACGATCTTGGCTCACTGCAACCTCCGCCTCCCAGGTTCAAGTGATTCTCCTGCCTCAGCCTCCCAAGTAGCCGGGACTACAGGCATGCGCCCCTACAGCTGGCTAATTTTTGTATTTTTAGTAGTGATGGGGTTTTGCCATGTTGGCCAGCTGGTCTCAAACTCCTGATCTCAGGTGATCCACCTGCCTCAGCATCCCAAAGTGCTAGGATTACAGGTGTGAGCCGTGGCGCCTGGCCCATTTTTCTTATCTTTAAAATAATTTGTTGACTAAGCTAATGGTCAATCTTAGTGTCACAAATAGAGACACAAATATTCCGATCTGATGCAGATTTTAGGATCCCTTTGCATGATTTCTTGCCAACCATGTTTAACCTGAATTCAATTGAGATCTAACTTTCGGTTTAAGTAAATCCAGGGCAGAGAGGAACATGCTAGATGACATCACTCGAAAGCAATCAAATATATTCCAGATATATTCTACAGGACAAATGGCATGGCCTTTTCAGGAAGTCAGTGTCATGACGAAAGGAACATATCTTGATTAAAGGAGACTTGGGTGACACAAACACCAGATGCAAGAAATAGCCCTGAATTAGATCCTGACTTGGAGAAACCAGTTATAAATAATACTTTGGAGGCAATTCAGAAAAATTTTTAATAAATTGATATCAAATTTCATTAAGGAATAACTATTACTTTATTAAGTATAACAATTTTCATTTGGTTATATAGCAATATTATTTTTGAGATACTCAATAAAGAAATTAGAAATAGAATGTAAGGATACCTGCATTTTACACTAAAATATCTTGATATAAAATGTGATTTATTCATCTACCATAGAGTTATTCATCTATACCAGATGGCAAACTTTTTAGGGTAAGAGTAAATATTTTTGGCTTTGCAGGCCATATGGATTCTGTTGCAATTACTCAACTTTAACGTTGTGGCGGGAAAGCAACCATAGACAATACATAAATGAACGTGCACGGCTGTGTTTCAGTAATGCTTTATTTATAAACACAGAGGGACTCACAGGCCATAGTTTGCCGACCCCTGATAGGTCCTTTTGTTCAAAATAGATTTTGGGCTTATGACTATAGTCCTTGGCCCCAGTTTACAACATGGCATTACCTTAGCCTTTTAGTTCTTCTTCTTTTGCATTTAGAAAAGCGGGAACATATGGTTTCATATTATCTGCCAAGTGTTTTCTTGCACAGCTAGTCTTTTCTCTATCATGTGACTTGGAGATTTTATTTTATTTTATTTTTCCCTTGGGTTTTTTTTTTTTTTGAGTTTTTTTTTTTCAAAAAAAAAAAAAAAAAAAAAAAAAAGCAACATGTCCATAAAATGATATAATCATATCAGAAGGAAATTGAACCCTTCAAAGGCTCATTCATCCAATGAACCAAATCACCAGTGATCTCTGGTCCTGGAGCTGATTACTACTTGGACAGCTTTTTAAGATAAGGGGAAAAGTCATTGGGCCCTTCCCTCATTTTACCACTGGAACCCCACTCATTCTTTCCAGTCCGCTGGACACTGGCAATTCAGCAAATCAGCATTTTCCTGAACAATATGCTGCATGTGCATGTGACCTGGGAGAATAAACACAGGTGCCACTGGGAAAATGGCCATAATTAATCAGCATATGGCATAGGTGAGGTCACTATCTCTTACCAAGCAGGTGCAGATTCAATTAAAATGTGTGTTTGTCTGTCTGGATGCTCATAAGTGAACAATCCTTTAAGAATAATTCCAACAAACCCAGATTGCTCTTCAAGATGACATTGGAAATATAGAAGTCAGTATTAAATATTTAGAGGATTAATTAAGTTGCCCCTTTGGTTCAGACTGCCTATTAAAAGCTTACCTATAACAGAAAGCTTTCATCTGTTCAGTTTTGTGCTCTTCCATTAAAACTGCATGTAATACACTTTTATAGAATATGGCATATCATGAAACCCAAATAGACTTACTTCTTAAAAGAGTTTCATACAGATGATAAGTAAAAACTGAGAGATAATTCATGTTATAGATTCTCTATTAATAAAAAGAAAGCTAAATCGTGATTCAAATTTTTAAAAAACCCACAGTGTTAAGATAGCCTATAAATTCTTTGGAAATGAGGGAGAGGGGGGAGGGGTGAAACTCCTGCCAAGTTTCAAGGTCATAAAAGTATTTGAAATAGAACATAAAGCTATATCTAGAACCACATTTTTCATGGTAATATACTTTATGGTTCAAATGAGGCAGTAAAGTAGGATACTCATGAAAAAAATACCATATTAGAGTCTTCTAATTATTTATGTATTAGTTAGGATTCTTCATTTAAATTGACCAGAAATGATATAAGGGAAAATTCCTATTTTTAAGTCTTGTTAGAAAGTTGTTTATAGAAACATTATTTATTTTTACCTGCTTTTAAGAATCCTATCCACCTAGGGACATAATATGTATATTGTTAGATATACTACTATATTTCTACAATCATTTGCACCATGAAATATATGCTAATTTGCCAAGAGAAGGGGAAAATTGTCTGTATCCTAACCCAGCAGAAAGGATTTTCTGATGGAAAATATTAAGAATATCTGTCATCTACTTACTATAATAAGCACTTAATACACTGTGTAAGTTTTGGGGGTTAGCAGTTAATATTGCAATTATAAAATAGTTTTGTGCTTCTGTAAAATAGGTTTCCATTGGACAATACTCCCCTTAGAGTTGAAACAACTGTTTTAGTGAGAAAATCATAAAAACACACTCTTTTTTAAAGCATGCTAAGTTGCCAAACCTCTGTTTAACTAAATTGGGAATACCTCCTTCTTTATTAACTTGAATAAATAATAGCTTACCAAAGAGCAAAAACAAATGCATTTAGAAACTTTTTTCCCTCAAACATTTAGAACACATGTTAACAGAGAGAAAAACTAAAATGTACATTTCAGTGTTGAAGAGAAGTTTAAAATGAAACGAGAACAGCTAATACTTAACAAGTACTCTGTCACTAAGAAACAATTATACCAGACATACACTTGCTATACAGGAGAAGTAAGCCTGACAAGATTAGTAAAGGTTTATTTCTCCAGAAATGTAGCAGGCATTTTGTTAATGATAACCATTAGAGTGCACAGCATGGGAACATAAGCCACCTCTGGGAAGCCCAGTATTGCTCCTGGAAGCATCCTCCATCTCCCCACTCCAGCTGGGCCAATGGTGAGTAAATGGATCTTACGGACACCCCAGTGGAGAAAAGCTTGATTTGGGTTGCTTTAAAGACATAGCCTGAACACCAATGAAGTCCTGCCATTTTTCCATGTTTGCTCTTTATGAAAAAATTCAGACAGAAAAAAAACAAAACTCAATTCTGCAGACATATTGCCCTATCGGGGTGTTCAAAACTCTTCACAGGTCCTCCCCTAGCTGTGCCACATTATGTCACTGATGACGCAACGATTTGCTACTGCGATTGTTCTTGCCATTAGCCTTGACTCCCTAACTGGAGGCCTCGTCCTCTAACTCTGCTTCTTTAAATCCTATCATCCTTCAGGACTCAACTGAAGTCCAGCGCATGAACTTTACTGACTACTCCAGCTCATGAGGATCCTCTCCATTCACTCTCACTGGCCTTTCACACACATCTGTTGGAGTATTCAGTCAATTCTTTGTCTATGTGTCTATTCCATCTCTGAGCTATGATCTGCTACAGAGCAGGAATCATCTCATTTATTTTTGTGTCTAATCCAGTGCCTAGAACACTGCCTGACATGTAGCAGAATCTCATTTAAAATGCATGGAACAGGTTACTAAAGGCGTGTGAAGGAGGCTGAATAGAAGGAAGGATTAGGGAGGCTCCTGGGTTGCTGACTATGTTCAGTATCTTCTCCTGAATCATAATTATGTGTGTGTTTGAACAGTAAAAATGTATTTAGCTATGAAAAAAAATTGTGGAAGAAATAAAAGAATGAACTAGTGACAGAAATTACCCAAATTATTAAACATTGGAAACATGGCCATGTGCTCACTGTTGTTTCAAGTGGCACAATGCCAGCTTCACCATTTAGTAAGAATGAAATATTCAAGTCACAATGACAATAAAAGCACAGACACACACACACAGACACACACACCAAAGAATGTCTTTCCCGTTTGGTTCATCACTCCACTGTGCCTCTTCTGCACCTGCCACCAGCCCAGAGCATCTAAGAAGGATCCACCCCTGACTTTGTAAGACTGTTTAACAAGCCACTTCACTGTCAGGATGCCAAACTTCTGGGAAAAACTTTTTTGCCATTGTGGGAATCCACCCTGCCTGAGTGAGCTGAAATCCCCAATTCTCTGCAATCCTCAATATGATTTAATAAACTTTCTCTTCAGTTCCTTGTCCTCTGGCACTTGTTTCAATTCAGTTCAACAAATACTTGTCAAGCCTATTATTTGTTAAGTGGTAGGGAATGGGTTATAAGGACAAACAGGATGTGTCTCCAGTTTTTGTGTGTATGTGGCAAAATGTACATAACATAAAATTTACCATTTTAAGTATAAAATGTAGTGGCATTAAGTACATCCACAACGTTGTACAACCGTCACTATTATCCATTTCCAGAACTTTTCCATTTTCCCAAGTGGAAACTCTGTACCAGTTAAAGACAAACTCCTTGTTCCCCTCTTCCTCCAGCCCCTGATAATCACCATTCTCCTTTCTGTCTCTATAAATTTACCTATTCTAGGGACCCCATATAAATGAAACCATATGATATTTGTCCTTCAGTGTCTGGTTTATTTCATTTATTGTTTTCAAAGTGCATCCATTTTGAAGTACTTATCAGAATTTTATTTCTTTTGAGGCTGAAAAATATTCCACCATATGTATATATCACATTTTCTTTAGCCATTTGCTGCTTCCTATTTTGGAGGAATTTACTGTCTAGCAAAGGAAAGCGTGCTAGTTCTTGCCCACTAGTTTGCAGACCTTTGTCCAGCATCTGTCCTCTCAAACCTAGAACCTTCCATAAACATTCTTTGTGTTTGGTTTTTGCAGGGAACACATGTGACTCTTCTACCTCCTCATCCCACCATCTATCATGGTGCCAGCACATAATAAGCACCCAATTAAAAGTCACTTATTGGTGCATGAAAGACGTTCCCTGGGGTCTCCGGAGAAGACTCTTTCTGAAGCTCCTTTCACTTAGTCGCAGTCCCTACTTTCGACCTGCCACTCATTTTCCCTGCATAAGACTAATGGATCTGCCCCTGGCGGACAAAAATCTTTACGAAACTCCTCCCCTCAGTCCAGAGAAAAGTGTATCTATGAGAAATTGTTAAGTACAAATGGAGCTGGACTGGGAGTCGAGAGATGTGAGTTTCAGTCCCAACTTTATGACATAACTATGCCAAGTCACAAGCTCCTCAGGTTTCAGGAATCTGTGACTGTAGCCTAAAATAAAGGTGTTAACTGTTCCTGTCCAGTTATAATATTGCATGATGCCAATTTGCATAAAGCAGACAAAGCAATGTTTTAGTGACATGTCTCAGTCTCAGACACATCTGGAAAATGGCCAAAAAGATTCCTAAAAATTCTTACAATTATGACAACTGTTTACCTACAGCTTCTTTAGAAATTCTACCGTGTCCTTTCTTTTCTATTTTGACTACTTGGAAAACTAACATAGACTTTTGTCTCAGTGGGCAAGAGAGGTATAATTTCCAGTTGTAACTAGACTATTTAGCTATCATCATTGAAGAGTACAAGAAAATGAAGGAAAATAATATTCATTTTGCCTAAAAACTTAAAGAATGAAATGAAGATATTACCTCTCTTTAGGCAAAAGGAGAGCGGAAAATTGATAACAACTACAATTTGAAAGAAAATTGGGCTCTTTCATTGAGGAAGAATTTATTTTGCAGTCAGCTTTGGCTAGTACATTTCGCCACTACATAACTTTTTTGCAGCTCTAGAAACTTCTCTGAATGCATAAGCAGGAAATTAGCTCATCCAACACCTTTCTAGCTCATCCAATGCTATTTCCCCTATTTGTAGGCAACAGATATGAACTGGTAAAATCTGAGAGGGGGAACCAAAACTCAAAAGGCCAATACATAGGTGGCCTCCTAATGATATACAACTAACACTTTTCTTCATCAAGCTCTCCCTTAACCCAAGGAGCTCCAAGTGACAATCCTTGGTCTCCTCAGTGAGCGATGACAATGAGATAATCATTGCCAACAAAAATAATGTAACTTAAAAGACCAGAAACCCTCTCAGACTACATTGGGAATGATTCTTTCCTTATAAAATAATAAACTAATATTAATAATTCACATGCAAAGGACAAAGAAACCTACAAGAATCTAATAAAAGGAGTGATGCTAAAATAGAACTATCAACAAGAAAAGTCCTAAGGAATGAGCTGGATGGCAAAAACTGTTGCAGTACAAAAAGTTTCAAGTATTTTCTCATGGCTAATTTTGTACTGTTCATTGAATTAATTATATGAAGGTCATTTAATAAATAACGCCTAATTATTTAAACTTAAATAATTTAAGTTTAAAAAATACTTACTACAAACAGGCAAACACGCAACTTAATTTTCAAACCAAGATTACTAAAAAGGAATAAAAAGTGACCAATGATAAGTGGTCAAAAATCTAATAGAATAAGCACAGAGGGAAGGAATCCTAGTTGGTAATGGCTCCCTCACCACCTCCCTCCAGCCATACCATATTGTCTCCATTCCTAAAATGCATCACTTTTATACCCCTGAACACTGTCCACCATGCAGACAGTAAGTGGCTCTAAAGCTGTATGGTCACAGATAAATATGAATCCACTTACTCGCTCTGCGATCTTGGGCAAGTTACTAACCTCTCTCCGTTTCATCACCTTGGCAATGGAAATACTAATCGTTGCACAGTCATCCCTTCCTATTCATGAGGCATTTGTTACAGGGGAAGGTTCAAGTCCTTGATATGAAATGGTATAGTATTTGCATATACACTACATATATCCTCTTGTATACTTTAAATCATATCTATATTACTTATAATATTTAATATAATGTAAATGCTATATAAATAGTTATTATACTGTATTTTTAAAATCTGTAGTATTTTTAGGCTGGGCAAGGTGGCTCACGTCTATAATCCCAACACTTTGGGAGGCCGAGACAGGAAGATTGCTTGAGGCCAGGAGTTTGAGGTCTGCCCTATCAATATAGTGAGACTGCTTCTCTACAAACAAGCAAATGAATTAATTAAATTAAAATTGTATATTTATTGCTATATTGTTATTTTTTATTGTTTTTCTTTTCCTTATATTGTCTATTCAAGATTGGCTGAATCCACAGATGTGGAACCCCTGGATATGAAGAGCCAACTCTACCTCTTTTGTAAAGTTTGGCAAACTTAATAAAATTATATATTGTAAAATGCTTAAGAGAATGCCTAGCCCATGGTAAGCCCCCAATAAATAATAACTATTAGACTATGAAATCTTATGATGAGATTATATATAAGAAAATTGGGGCCAGATGACCTAGCTAGTAATACACACCTAACTCACGCCACAGACCAGCCCTTAATCTAAATCAGAGTGTCTTAAAATGTGGCCAATGTTCTCATCAGCATTACAAATCAATTCTGATCCTTTATAAAAACACAGATTCTCGGTCAATGCCTACAGAGTGCAACTCAATTAGTTTTAGGGCATGAGTGTTTATTAGAGTGTTTATTTACTTTCTTAAACGCTCTAGAAGATTCTGATAGACATTTTGAGAACCAGTAATAAAGTTGTTCTCAAGTTTTGGTATCTGCATCACTTGAGAACTTGTTGGAAATGCAAATTCTTGGATCTACCTGACCTAGTGAATCAGAAGCTTTAGGATAAACCAGCCATCTGGGTTTTACAACCCTCTAGCTGGGTTTTACAACCCTCTAGCTGGGTTTTACAACTGCTCGAACCTGTCCCTTCCCATTCAGATACAGTCAGAGACCCAGGCACCAGAACCAGCAATCCAGGGTCACCCTTGACTCCACCCCCATCTGTCTTCCTCACGTGTGGCAGCCAATCAACCACCAAGTACTGTCTATTTTTAATTTTGTCCTCTTTCCATCCCAACCTTTATTTCTGTATTCCACGTGTTTGTCCACTGCTTTTTGACTTCACACAAAGGACTCCTACCAGATTTCTCTGCTTCCAGTCATGTCACTCTCAAATCCAGTGCTACACCTAAATTGCAAATCTGACACTGTCACTCTCCTGCTTAGTACCCTTCAGCAAACTCCCATTGCTTTGATGACTAAAGATCCTTAACATGGCTTATAAGTCCTTTCAGACTCTGCCTTTGCCTAGCATGCTGGTTTCCCGAATAACCAACCCCTGCCTCCAATTTTCTGCCCAAACAGCATGAAGCCTCTTAGAATTTTCCTCCACAAATTCTGCTATTTTCTACCTGTAAACTTTAGCTCCTACTGCTTCCTCCCTTCTACATTCCACTCTCCCCACTCCAGTGCCCTGACTAAATTTTACTAGTACTGATTTTAATTTATTTAGTTTATGGGAAAAAAAATCCCAAGCACTTCTTACCTTTCTCCCAAGGTAGAATTACAGCCCATTCAGTGGTTTCTGACACACTGCCTCATCTCTGGTTGCCTGTTTCCTTATGTCCATTTCACCCACTCATTGCTCCATTCATCTTGTATTCCCAATACCCAGCAAGGGGCTTTGTCACAGAGAGAAATCAAAATCAATTTGCTGAACCATTTAATCCACCAGTAACAAGATTTACTATGTTGCTGGCTGAGATCAGGGTTGTGATCTGCAGCCAGGCAATTTTCTGTGTAGTGAGTCTTTCCAAGGAATTGGTCTTAAATTCACAATCATTATTCTCAAATTAACTAAACTAGAATGCAGATACTATATTCTGAACATTTTGCAAAACAGTGAGCTACTGCAGCAAATCTGACCTGGACCAGCTCCTGAGAATTGGGGCTTCTGTGTTGCATGCCGCTAAACCTCAAACAGGAGGGCTCGGCCAATTTCAAATCATAAACATTTTACAAATCAAAGACCATATTTAATGTTTCCAAGCTCTTTAAAAACTTTATTCCTTTTCTTTCATAATATTGTAAGGAATGAAGTCTTATTCTCATATATATTATGTATTTAAATGATCAGAATAAGTTAAGTGGAGCTGAAATGCCCCAAAGTAAAGAATGCTAGGTAATGTTATATCTTAGATGCAAACTTAAGTCACTTTCTTTTAGAACACAATGGATTTCCATACACTGACCCTTATCCTACTCCCTGGAAAATCAACAAAATTTAAAGGTCATAAAATTCAGTGGGATCATACTGTTCTACCTCAGAGATTAAATAATTACCATGGCAAGATAAGAAAGGCTAGGAGATGTTCACAACGTATTATAAAGAGTGGCTTCCAAAAGAATACACATAGGTAATAAAATTAAGTTTAAACAGAGTATTATGAAAACATTACCTGGGAAATTACCTCCTTCCAAAGATTTAATAATAGGATAGGCATTGGGAATTCAAAGCAGACATTCCTCCCCAAAGGCAAACCAGTGGGCAAATTTAGGAACTAGAGACTGTGTCCCCTTATGGTTGTTGTTACTCTGGCAAGGTCAAAGAAAATCTTTTAAAAACAACAGATTCTAATTCAAATTAAAGAACAGCCTGGATGTCTGTAAAATGTGGAAAAGACTAGTGACCTTTTCTGCTGTATTTCCACTGTTGGGACAACAACATATCTCCTGATGGTCAGCAGCTGCCATAGAGTAGGCATGAACACACAGGGATCTGTCTTGAAACAACTCACAGTCACTGGGGATGAGCTTTTCTCCTTATTAATTCTTGGTTAAAAAAAATCATATTATCTAACTTCAGAATCACACTCATGTCCAAAATCATAATGTGGAATGACCCATAAATCTATGGTGCATGTTAAGGGAGAAAAGAGATAGCAAAAGTTTTTCAAAATTCTCCCTCCCTAATGCCATGCCTCAGTAAAAGAAACCAGGGCTTGTCCATAGAAATGGCTGATTCCAGGGTAAGGCAGGGTAAGAGTAAAGTGAGGCCTGGAACACGTTGCTAATCCAGGAAATGAGGAAGTGCTTGAAAAACAAGATGGGATTATGTCATGGAAATGCATGACCCATTTAGGAAACATCAAAAGCATAATCCATAAAGCTAAGTATTGATAACTTAGACTTGATCAAAATCAAAACTTCTGCTCTTTGAAAGACATTGTTCGGAAGAAGATGAAAAAACAGGTTACAGACTGAGAAAATATTTGCAAAATACATATCTTATCAAGTAACATATTCAGGATATTTAAGGAACCCTCAGAGCTTAATCATATGAAAACAATCCTATTATAAAATAAACAAAAGATTTTGAAGAGAGGCTTCATCAAAGAAGATGGATGGATGGCAAATAGGCATATGAAATAATGTTCACTGACCATTAGGAAAATGAAAATTGAAATCACATACATGTTCAACTCATTTTCAACCAAAGTACAAAGCCAGTTCTATGGTGAAAGGAAGGTTTTTACAACAAATTATGTTGGAACAATTGTACATCCATATGCAAACAAAACAAAACAGACAAAAAACAATCTTGACTTCTAGCATATACAGAAAATAGACCAATATGTAAAATCTAAAGCAATTAAACTTCTAGAAAAAGCATACAAGAAATCTTTGTGATTTTGAGTTAGACGATTTCCTACATACAAAACAAAAACCACAATAAAATACCATTATACGTAGATAAGAATAGCTAAAATTAAAAAGACAAACTATACAAAATGTTGGCAAGGATGTAGAGCAACTAGAATTCTCATATACTGTTGGTAACAAAAAAAATGGTACAGCCACTTTGGAACACAGTTTGGCTTATAAAGTTCAGCATACATAGACCATACAACCTAGCAGTTTTAATCCTAGTCATTTACCCACGAGAAATGAAAACTTACGTTCACGAAAATCTTTCAGGCAAAATGTTTATGGTAGCTTTATTCATAATCACTATAAACTGAAAAGAAAATAAAACAAACATCCTTCAGCTAACATATATGATACCTAAAACGTGATATATCCATGCAATGGTATACTACTCAGCAATAAAAGGAAACTAATGTCATATGCAACAACATGAATGAATCTCAAATTCATTATCCCAGGTAAAAGAAGCCAGACTCAAAAGGCTACATTAGACACAGAAACATTAGTGGCTTCCTGGGGCTGTGAAGTTGGGAGAAAATGGTGAAATGAGAATGCCAATAAATGGGTGTTGAGTTTCTTCCTGAAGTGAAGAAAATGTTCTCAAATTGTGAAAATAACTTCAAAATTTTGTGAATATACCAAAAACCACTGAATTATATAATAAAAGGGAAGTTGAATGATATGTAAATTTTATCTCAATAAAGCTTTTTTTTTTAAATTAAAAAGTTACATGTTGTATGATTCCACTTATATGGCTTTCTGGAAAAGGCAAAACTATTGGCACAGAAAACAGGAAGGGTTGGCTACAAAGGAGCTTGAGGGAACCGTCTGGGGGTGATGGATCCATGTTATACCTTGGTTGCTGTGGGGTTACACAATTGTACATTCTTGTCAAAACTCAACTATTAACTAAACAGGATTAAATTTACTGCAAGTAAATAATACCTCAATGAACTTGACTTTTAAATATCTATATACATATTTTCCATCAAAAAAATTGTATTTTGCTTTATAGTTTTTAATTTGTATATTGGAGTGATAAGATTATTCACCAACCCTCCCCCACTAATACTGTAAGAATGTACAGTCATAATACCTTTGAATACATACGTCATTGCAGTTTTTATCATTGAAGTAGTTCCATTCCACTTTTTAAATTGCTTTGAATAAATACAAGAGGTAATGCAGGC
The DNA here is from genome assembly GCF_001604975.1 of Cebus imitator. Taxonomy (NCBI): domain Eukaryota; kingdom Metazoa; phylum Chordata; class Mammalia; order Primates; family Cebidae; genus Cebus; species Cebus imitator. The sequence goes on along the minus strand of NW_016107460.1, from coordinate 2,148,842 downwards.
ATGTGCATTTCCAGTAACAATTATAAAGCTATTAACTAGACCTGACTCCATTTATTATGACGTTATGAATAAGATAAATTCAGTTTACATGTGCTTATTATTAAGTTAACAATGGGCTTTACATTCTGAAAAACGATGCGCCTAATTAAGAGAAACATTCCAAAATTTAATTATTCCAGTCTTGAATGCTTTTAAAGAGTATGTTAGGTTTTTCTACTAGGAAAGTTGTATTTTTTTAAAACAAAAAAAATGTGAAACAGAAAGTTTGCAAGAATCAGAATAGCATAAAGAATTTCTACACAACATTTACCCAGATTCACTGATTATTAACCTTTTACCTACATGTTGTCATTTGCTCTTTTTTATACCTATGGGGCTGGTTCTTGGCTTTCTAGTCTATTCCATTGATCTATCCTTTGTCTATTCTTTTGCCAGTAGCAACAGACCTTGATTAATGCAGCTGTTCATAAATCTTTGTCTTAGTCCATTTTCTGTTGCTTCTAGCAGAATGTCACTGACTAGGCAATTTATAGAGAACAGATGTCTATTCAGCTCATGGCTCTGGAGGCCGCCAAGTCCAAGAGCATGGTGCTGTCATCCCATGGGGGACCAGTGGGTGGCAGAAGTGTGTGAGACAGAACAAAGCACCAGGGACCAGACTTACTTTGTAACAACCCACTCTTGAGATAACTAACCCATTTCTGTGGTAATGACATTAATCCATTTCTGAGGGCTCCACTCTCATGACCCAACCAGCTCTTATTTGGCCCCACCCAACAACACTGTTGCATTGGGGATTAAGTTTCCAACACATGAACTTCTGGAGAACACATTCAAACCACAGTAAGTTTGAAATCAGGTAGTATGGTTTTCCAAATTTGTCCTTCTTTTTTAAAATTGTTTTTGCTATCCTAACTCCCTTGCCTTCCCATTTAAGTTTCTCAATCAACTTGTCAACATCTATAAAAAGTCCAGCTGAGATTTTGATTGGAAATGCACTGAATCTATAAATCTACTACAGGAGAATCGATATCAACAATATTGACTCTTTCCATGCAAGGACACAGTATCTCTATCCACTTATTCAGATATTTAATTTTTTTCTAAGGAAAAACATAGTTTTTATATCTGGCATATTCTTTTTCACCCCTGCCTATCCCTCACTCCATTCTTTAAAGTCAAGTGTTGACATTTGAAAGAATGTGCTTAAAACAGGGACAAAAGTAACATTTTTATATTTTTTGGTTGTCAGTTACTAACATATTAATAGCCCTCTGTATCTAAAAGTTTCAACTGAATAATAACTCAGAATATCTTGGCTAACTTCTTTAATTATGAGTTAATGGGCTATATACAGCTGGCCTGTGCTTTTTAATTAAAACAATGATAATTATTTCAAACATTAGAAAAAATCATGAGAATATAAAATTTAACAAATTAGTACCCTCTGTGCCAGGTATCATTCCCTTCATGGATCAGAAATTGTATGTGATTATCTCATTCGCAAGGTTTTTGGATCAAAATAAATTGCATACATGGATCATCTAACCCCAACATCAACAGATCAGTTTAAACACACACCCTTGAAGCCTGTAACAGAGACAAGGCTCATCATAAATATAAGGAGAATCCATTAACTAAGAAGAACACACACAACCCTATTCAAAGACTACGATTGTGACAGCAATTGGTAAACTGAATATTTTTCAAAAAGTCTCTTTGTTCTTTAACGGCACAAAAACCATGGTTGGTCTATAACACACTGTCACTGTCATGAACAGCAGGAGTGAGTACTGGTGCATGCAAGCGATCAAACGCTGTGATGAAAGGGTCCGTAATTAATAATAACTGCTTCCCAAGTGTTTATTTTACATAAAGATTCCACCTCATAAGGGACACACGGAAGACTACTGGATAGGTTTAATATTTCACTGTGGGTGGTCCTTTCTTGGAATGCTAGTCAAAGGCTCTACATGGGACTAGCAAACCATCATTCTTAAGAGTGATAGAGAAGAACCGTAGAGAAAGGCACATCTTGCCAAGGGCAACATCTTACAAAGCAATAGCGATACTGAAAAAGCAGCTCATGAAGCTTCTGAAATAAAGGTCTCCACCCAAAGACAATGAAAGCACGGTTACACATTTAGTCAATGTTTTTAATTTAATGGGTGCCTTTCTGGAGGTGGTGACCAAGAGTGAAGATAAGGCTTTGGGATATCTTACCAGGATTTCTTGTATACTTATTCTTCTGGAGGTAATTTTGAATAAAAGAAAAAACTTTATTAATGCTTTTGAATGAAGTTAAATTTTAAAATGTAAAGCATCAGGAACTATGCCAAGAGCAACCAGAATAATATCCCACAAAATGAAAAAAATTGAAACAAATATGTTAACACTTTTAAGCTCATATTAGAAAATCATTCATTTTAGCCTTCACTGGAAAGCATATGAATACAATTAATGGAATATAGTTTAGCAATTATTTTGATAATCACCTAATAATTATGAATAACTATGGTAGACTAATTACAGCAAAACCCCCATTCTTCAACCCTTCCTATACCCAACTCCCTGGAATGTAAATTTGCAGCTTCACCCCATAAAGTTGGACAGGCTTTGTAACTTGCTTTGGCCAGAAGAAAATGCAGTGGAAGTGACACTACATCAGTCCTGAAGCTGCAGGCACTGCCAGGCATCGTGGTTCACATCTGTTATCACAATACTTTGGCAGGCCAAGATGTGAGGATCGCTTGAGCTCAGGAGATCAAGACCAGCCTGGGCAACATAGTGAGACCTCATCTCTACAAAAAATATATTTTTCTAAATTACCAACATGGTGATGTGTGCCTATAGTCGCAGCTACTCAGGAAGCTGAGGTGGAAGGATCACTTGAGCCCAGAAGTGTGAGGCTGCAGTGAGCCATGATGGTACCACTGCACTACAGCCTAGGTAACAGAGCAAGATCTTGTCTCAAAAAATAATAAAATAAAATAAGTAAATCACAAAAAGTCACGTGCACGTTGGAATCCTGCCCCACTGTCATGAAAACAAACCTTAGCTAGCCTGCTGGATGAAGAGAAACAGACCATCATTCCAACTAAGGCCATCCTAAACCAGCCAGCCACCTGCCAACTTCCCTGCCGATGGCAGATAATCACTGAAAAAAAGGTCAGACTAACCTAGGCCAGCCCAGACCTGATGAACCACCCTGCCAACCCAACAATTCACAGCATAGTTAATATATGATTGTCATTTTAAGCTATGAAATTTTGAGGTGGCTTGTTACACCTTGTGAAATGCTCATCTACCTTTCAAAAGTTGCTCCTTGGATTTCATTCTGTAACTTTCTTTTTAACTCTCATTGTGTTTTCTCAGTTACCAACACCACCATTACTTGTCCTATGACTCTGGATTAAGCAATCTACTTTGACATCTCCCTCTCCTGTACTTCCCATAATCAGTCACTTAATCTGGCAGCTTCTACACAAATGTAGATCTCAAAGCTATCTGCTAGTCTCCGTTTTCTTCTGCCACACCACAAGTAAAGGTCTTCATCATTTGTCTTCTAAAAGGTCTCCTTTCCTGATTCTTTTGCCTCTTTAATATACTCTTTAAAGTAATTTTCTTACTAAATCAAAATCACTGTTTTATTAAAATGCATGTCAGGACATATCATCCCATACATGCAAGTCAGGAAGTTTAATAACCCCCAGTTTCCTACAGAATGTTCTGAACAGTTGAGCATGGAATCGAGATGCTTCATTATCTGATCCCACCTTTTCCTTGTCGTTGTTTTCCCTGCAACCCTGCATACTTCTACAGTTAGCTCACACCAGAACCACTGCCCAAACACACCATGCTTTTTCCCATCTCCGTGTTTTCAGATGTTGTCATCTTCCTCCTCTTTCCCACCTACGGAACTTCCAACAAGCTGATTCAACTATGGACAACTTTCTGACCCTCTTCTCCAGTAGGATATGTCCTCCCAGCCACTCACATCCCCACCTACTGCCTTCGGTGGATTTGTCCTTTTCCCTGAGCACCTTGTATATGCCTCCATTGTTATAGCAAAGTTTTGACTGAAGTTTAACCTCTACTTAGTCAAGTGTTAGAAGGTTGCAAATTTTTGACACTGTGACATAGGAACCTTTGCATCCCTCATACACCAGCACGATGCTTGATAGGCTAAATGCAATGTGTTGTGGATACCGGGGTCTTGGGTGTGGAGAAACTGTTCAGAAAAAATTTTGTTTTCTAGCCAAGAGTCAAATCCAGATGTGGTGCAAATAAATAGTCTTGCTCCATGATCAAAAATGGAAGATTATGAACAAGGGAAAGTTAGCTTTTGGCTCCTTCAAAAGTCTAACAATATTACAATACAGCATCAGCTACTTCACTCCTAACTCAGAAACTGACAAATATGACGATGTTGAATTTGATTAGAATCAGGACCCAGAAGTGCTACAATCCCTTTCTATTCTCAACCTTGTCTGTCTGACATATTTGGCAGAATCAAATAAGCAAAACGTGGTTTCTGAACACAGTAAAACTTTGAAAAACAGAGCTCTCTGTTAAGCAGAACATTTTTTTTTCATTCTGCTCTGAAATTAAGAAAGAAAATAAGGTGCTACCAGGACTCATGTGATAGCCACTTATTTTAGGCACATATTATAACATTCAGATGAAAGTTCTATAATCACACACACATTGTGCCTCTAAAAAGAAACACAGTGACTCTGAGCAAAGTCTCTCAATTTCTCTGGGTCACTATTTCCTCATCTGTAAAATGAGTGGCCAAGGCTAACTTAGCACTCAACTTTAGTGAGCTTATTAGCATCAGTTTACTGAAACTGGTATTCACAATCATAAACATAAGGAAAGGCAAGATATTTAGTAACAAAAATTTAAGTATTAAATTGTGCATAGCATAGAACATATTTATAAAGATAGCAAAAGAAACCAAAATAATTTTGAAAGATTTTTAACAAAACTGAAAAACATTTTCATGGCCTTCAACAAGAAATTTCAATTAATAAAAGCACTCCATCCCTACATGATATGGTTTGCATATTTGCCCCCACAAAATCGCATGGCGAAGATGTTGGAGGTGGGGCCTAGTGGGAGGTACTGGATCATGGGGGCAAGTCCCTCATGAATGGCTTAGCATCATCCCCTTGGTGGTAAGTGAGTTCTCACTCAATTAGTTCACACGAGATCTGGTTGCTTACAAGAGTCTGGGACCTCCCCCTTCACTTTTCACTCTCACTCTTGCCATGTGACACACCTGCTCCCCCTCTGCCTTCCACCAAGATTGGAAGCTTCCTGAAGCCCACACCAGGAGCTGAGCAGAGGCCAGCATCATGCTTCCTGTACAGCCTGCAGAACCATGAGTCAATTAAACCTCTTTATAAATTACCCAGCTGCAAGTATTTCTTTAGAGCCATACAAGAACAGACTAACACAGAAAATTGGTACTGATGGGTGGGATGCTGAAAATGTGAAAGCAGCTTTGGAACTTGGTAATGGCCAGGGGTTGGAAGAGTATGGAGGTCAAAGAAGAAGACAGAAAGATGAGGGATTGTTTGGAATTCCTTAGAAACTGGTTAAATGATTGTGACCAAAACGCTGATAGAAATATGGACAGTGAGGTCCAGACTGATGAGATTTCAGATGGAAATAAGGAAGCTATTGGGAACTTGAGTAGTGGTCACCCGTTACACCCTAGCAAAGAACTTGGCTGCACTGTGTTTATGCCCTAGGGATCCATGGAAGTTTGAACTTAAGAGTGATGAGCTAGAGAGTTTCTGGCAGAAGAAATTTCTAAGCAGCAAGACATTCAAGAAGTGGCCCAGTGGCTTCTAACAGCCTACAATCAGATAACAGGACCAAAGAAATGACTTCAAGTTGAAATTTATATTTTAAAAGAAAGCAATGACTGGGCATGGTGGCTCATGCTATTAACCCAGAAATTTGGGAAGCCGAAGTGGGAACACTGCTTGAGTCCAGGAGTTTGAGACCAGCTCTGGCAACATAATGAGACTCCATCTCTACAAAAAAATAAAAATCAGAGAGGCATGATGGCACATCCCTGTAGTCCCAGCTACTTAAGAGGCCGAGGCTGGAGGATCTCTTGAACCCAGAAGGTTGGGGCTGCAGTGGTCCATGATCAACACCACTGCAGTCCAGCCTGATTAACAGGAAGATCCTGTCCTTAAATAAATAAATAGGAGCAGAGGATAAAAGTACGGAAAATTTGTGGCCTGGCCATGTGGTAGAGAAGGAATCCAAGCACACTGAGGAGCAACCACCTGCTAGAGAGATTACTATGACTAAAAGGGTGCTAAGTGTTACTATCCAAGACAATGAGAAAAAGGTCTAAAAGACATTTCAGAAATCTCTGAGGCAGCCATTCCCATTACAAACCCAGAGGCCTAGAAAGAAAAAGTAGTTTCAGGGGCCAGACCCAGGGCTCCACCACCTTGATTAGCCTCAGGACACTGCTCCCTACATTCTAGCAAGTCGTAAGTCTTGGTGGATGCCATGTGGTATTAAGCCTGTAGGCCCATGGTATGCAAGAGTGAAGGAGGCTTAGTGGCTTCTACATAGATTTCAGAGGATGTATGGGAAAACCTGAGTGCCCAGGCAGAAGCCTGCTGCAGAGCCTCTACAAGGGCCATGTGGACGGAAAATGTGGGGTTGGAACCCCGATACACAGTCCCCACCAGGGTACTGCCTAGTGGAGCTGTGGCAAGGGGGGTGCCACCCTTCAATCCCACAGGCAGTAGATACCGTGGCAGATCTACTACCGAAAAGGGATGATTGTGTTTTACAACGTGAGAAGGACATGATATTTGTGGGGCCACATACAGAAAAATATGGTTGGGATATTTGACCCCTCCAAATCTCATGTTGAAATGTGATCCCCAATGTTGGAGGTGGGGCCTCATGGGAGGTGTTGGATCATGGGAGTAGACCCCTCATGAATGGCTTAGCACCATCCCCTTGATGTTGAGTGACTTCTCACTCAGTTAGTTTATACAAGATCTAGTTGTTTAAGAGTCTGGGACCTCCCCCTTTGCTCTCTCACTCCTTTCTGTTCTGGCCATGACACACCTGCTCCCCCTTTGTCTCCTGCCATGGTTGGAAGCTTCCTGAGGCCCACACCAGAAGCCGAGCAGATGCTGGCACCATCCTTCCTATATAGTCTGCAGAACGGTGAGCCAATTAAACCTCTCTTCTTCAAAAACTACCCAGCCTCTGGTATTTCTTTACGTAATGCAAGAGCAGACTAACGCACTATCACACCTTTCAGTTAATCAGGATACTACTGTGAATATTAAAATATTACACTAGTCATACAGAGTGTAGAAAAATAACAGACTTTATAGATGAGCTGTGGGGCCTTGGACAGGTCACCTAACCTCCAATTTATTACATGAAAAATAGAAATAATTCCTGCCTCATGGTAGGGAACAGGTAAGGTTATAAAGATTGAATGAGACAACATACATGCAATGCCTATAATATAGCAGTTGCTAAATAAACATTAGGTGTTAATTACCCTTTCTCCACCATCCCCAAGAAAGTTCAATAAGACATTTTGACAACACATAATTGGAAGTTACCTCTCAACTGTATAATGTGCTTCTTTATTTTTCATCATTCAACATTCTCTCATAATGATGAAATATTTTTTCACAGACAGCACTTGCTTCAAAGTCACTTATCTCCTCTCCTTACTAGATGACAGGAGGATGATATCATTTTTTAAAAGTCACAGTAAATATATTCATTAAAACAGTTCTGCATAAGTTTTGGCTTAAGTTGTATGCTGGCATATGAAATAAAGTCAGGGATATCTGAAATGATTTTGGGTAACAGAAATGCTAGAGAGTAGAAGCCCTTGACCTGCCTACTCTCTCCCCAGTACCAGGCAGGATATCCTATTTTAGGAAAGGAAATCTATCATTTTCTTAAATAATGCTTTCCCATCTTTAAATGCCACTCTGTTTGCATACATTTAAGCAAAGCTGACCTTTTTAAAATCCTTATTGGAAATGATGAATATCATAAGAAAATTCTATTCTATGAAATTTTTGTTCATTTCATAAAATTATGCCTTTGGTCTTGGTCCATTCAAGTTTTAATTAAACAAAGCAGAGTAGGAGGGGCTACAGCCTCCCCACTGGAGAGCTGCTGAGAGGCAGGTTCTGCTGCAGGCACTGAAATAAGCCCTATCAGACCAAAGGCAACATCCAAGGAGACAACAGCAGACAGCTAGTGGAAGTCTCACCGACTGTCAGGGTTAGAGAAGACAGCAGGTTGGAGGCCAAGGGAGCACTCAGTGCCTCTCCTCCAGGGACAAGTGGAGATGTCCTCACCCAAAGGCCACATTCAGCACACATGGTAGAGGCTCAAAGGCTCCATTCTCTAGACTGGGATTCAGAGGCAGGGGCTGGTGTCTGAGGATGGGAGTTGACCGGAGGAGACAAGGTGTTTATTTTCATGGGACTGGCCTAATGCATAGGAAGCATGATGCAGAGGCAGACAGAGTTAAAGAGGGGCACTTCGATCTCAAAACAATACTCAAAGTAGGGCACAGAGTCAGAATTGACTAATCAACAAGGACAATGCAGAGCCCCAGAGTGATCACACCGAGCTCTGTAAGCCCCACCTCCTTCAGTGCCATTCCTTTCTAGCAAGGATAACACAGCTCAGAGAATAAGTACGTAGAGAAAAGCACTTAGTGAAAGCCAACTATGTGCCCCTGCTCCAGGCAGTGGGAAATCAAGGACAAAAAGACAACTCCCTGCCTCAAGAAACTCAAATGTAGAAGACAGGGTGAAAAGTACAGATTCTATTAAATGTGAGGAGTGCCAGGCTGCAAATGGTCACCGCATGCTGTGAAGCACAGAGAAGGCCACCTAACCTAGATCTGGTTGCATCAGGAAAACCTTCTCAACTATATTATTAATAATACGTTTGACTGAATTAAATCCTTGGGGAGGAATATGGCAATCTCCCATCTTCCCTCCCTTAAAGAGACAACATTTCTTTGACTTTTTTATTTTTAAAGATTTAAGAAAATCGTTCCCACTCTTTACTGAATGAACACCCTCTAAATTCTCTCGCAGCATTGCTGAATCAGACAACTGGTGATGCATGCCGCCAACAAGACAACTGAGCTTCCAGCTAATGACGGCATCAGAACCCCACACAGGAGAAAAGGCACTTGGCAATCCATCAACATGGTAGCTGTCCGATCTACCAGGTCATTTCCTAGGCAAAAGTTCATGTGAGCTCAACATCAACATTAGTAACAAGTTAACAAATACTTCCTATTATCACTAAACTGCACACTCTGCCAAAATGTAGTGGTCAATGAATTAAATGAATAACTTCCTCTTCACAATTCTTTTATGAGACAGGATTTATTGCAACCACTTTACAGATGAGAAAACTGAGATTCAGAGAATTAATTAATTTTCTTGAGGTTATAAAGCTAGAAAGCAGGGAACCAGAAATTAATTCCTGCTCTGTCTCCCAAGGCTATGGAAGTCTAAAAACCTGCCTCTCACCTACAGTCTTATTCCTTTGCAGATTATTTACTGCCTGGGAGTGTTCAAGCACAATCTCCTTTGGGTTATGCAAATTCTCTAACACGATGTAGTACTGGCTATTTTCAAAGCAGTTTGTCATGTCCTGTGTAACTAAACCTCTATGAAACCGTAAGACTCCCTGCTGACTGGAGTCTCAAGTCTTACGATGGCAAACAGGACTGACCCTTCACCATCCAGCCCCTGGTGAGCTTTCCAGCCTCCTCTCTGGCCATTGTCCTATCACCTTCCTCTGCATTCTTCACTCTATGCAGGAGCCAGCCTGTGTCCATATCCATGTCACTCCCTCTGACCAAAGGCCTTTCCTACTTTTCTGCTTGGTAAATTGACTCACCTATTCAGGGCTCAAGTCAGCCACTTTCAGGAGGCTTTGCCTGCCTCCTCCCTACTCCCCAGACCCCTCTCTATACTCACTCTGCTTTTAGAATGCCAGTATAGCAGCACTCACCCACCCTGAATCATTACTTGTTTGTCAACCTCTCCCTAAACCCTTTCTATCCAAGCTGTGGCCCATGGACCAGCAGCATTGATGTCTCCAGGGAATCTTGAGTCGTCCCCAAACCTACAGCATCAGAATCGGCATTGTTAATAAGATCTCCACTGCTTATGTGTACTTTGGACTTTGAGAAGAAACCCTCTCAGTGTCTGAATTTTGGGAAGACAGGAGTGGCATTTTGTTTGTTTGTTCTGAATTTTTTTAAAAGACAAGGTTTTGTTCTGTCACCCAGGCTCGAGTGCAGTGCTGCAATTGCGCAGCCTCAAACTCCTGGGCTCAAGTGATCCTCCTGCCTCAGCCTCCCAAGTAGCTAGAATTACAGGCACAATGCCACCATGTCCGTTTGGTTGTTTGGTAGAAATGGGATCTTGCTACGATGCCCAGGCTGGTCTTGAACGCTTAGCCTTAAGTGATCCTCCCACCTAGGCCTCCCAAAGTGCTGAGATTACAGGTGTGAGCCACAGCACCAGGCCAGGAGTGGCATCTTGTTTATTACCAGAACTCACCCCAGGGCCCACCACTGAGTGACTACTCTGTAAATGTTTGTTGAATCAAGGTGAATATGGGCTTCCACTTGATTCTCACAACGATCCTCTAAGTTAGAAACTATTATCTCCATGTAATAGGTGAGAAAACTGAAACTAGAGACTTTAAAAAAATTTTCTAAAATTCACACACGGTCAATAATTAGCAGGATGAGAGCCAAATCTTCTAATTTCAAGTTCTGTATTCTTTTCATTTCTCTAGACTATCTCCCATGCATTATAAATAAGAACAAATATTTATGTAATAACTCATACAATATGTATTTTAGCATAAGAATATTGCCTAGGCAGAATTAGCAGCCACTTTGCTTTCATGTTCATAAAGTGAATGTACCCATTCATTCCCATAGGCAGGAATATCTACCCAGCATGGGTGGTGCATTGTGTGCAGTTCTAAACACGGAGAGGAAACAAATCGAGTCAGTTCCTGCCCTCATGGAGATATCAACGAATAAAGAGTAAGCCTCTTCCAGTGTGAGAAGAACCATGCTCTGACTGTGTGTGTACACACTATGTGTGTAGAATAAAGAGAAAAACATGAGGAACAGCACTTTACCCAGCCGATAGCACATGCTGCAAAACAAAATCTAGTAAGATAAGATACAGAAAAAGACCCACCAGAGCGCCATTCAGTTTTCAATGCTTCAAAGATTTACACACTATTCCTATTATCATTAATGCCTGTTATGAATGTAATCTGTCCCCACGCACCAAGGGGAGAATAAATTCCTCACAGAGGGGAAATAGAGGGTATTCAATGAAAAAACATATTTTATGCAGAAAGCTGATGCCTGCTAGTTGATAATGAATGTGGTAGGAGTAATAATAATTTGTTTAAATTCCTCATCAAATGAGTCATAAAGATCATAAAGGTCATGGGGCAATACTAGAAACACATGAACACACACACACACACAAACACAAAGACACACAGCACCTCTGAATTAGCCAGCAAAGCAACAATGTTAAAAATGGCTTTTTTTAAATTAAGAGCTAAATAATTTAAAAATAAAAATCAGGATTAAACTAAAAATAAAAGGGAGCTGAAATTATAAATTTCACAAAAAAATTATAAAGATCACATAAAAGCAAAAAAGTAGAATGGATCAAATAAGAAAACCCCTCCGTGACAGTCCATGCTGCCCCAAGTCACTAAATCTGCAGATGAAAGAAACAAAACACAGAGATATATCTTGTACACAGGAAAAAAGCAAACATATTCCTAAGTGACTGGAATAAATGAGTCTGGTGGGTTGATAAGTGACTTATACAGATCAAATAGGTGTTATGTAATGAGACAAGGGAGCAAAAATATTCTTAGAGGGTAAAAGCTCACAAGTCAGCAGTATAGAGGCATTCTCAAGAGCAGAATTGTTACATATTTTAATGCCCTCTCGGCTAGTAAGAATAAAACAGACAGGCAAAGTGGAGATACGAGACTTAGAACATAATTTCTACTTCCCTGGGAGCAGCATTTCTTAGGATGATTGGGAGGTTTTTGCTCCTCATCAGATCTTTATTAATACATTGTCATGTCTCTGTGTTTTATTATTCCTGCCAGGGTAACAGATTTTATCCATGTCTTCAGGTCATAAACTATAGCAGCTAACTCAAGGGATTGAAAACAAAATTAAGAAAGAGGTATGGTGTGTTCCTTTTCTTCTTAGAGCCTCTGCTTTTCCCCTGTAAAATGAGGCTACTAGACACTAACCCCTAGGGCTGTCATGTAAGAGAACAGACACTTGTTATATATCCCCCAAAGGTGATAAAAATGGTGTAAGCCTTCCAGTATCATGCTGGGCCCATGGTGAACACTCAGTAAACATGCACTGCTATTATCATTGCACTGGAGGGATTCCCACCATCAAGAGTCATTAACTCCAGGAGACTGGGAGCTGTTTGCCTCTGGAGTGTTTTATTTTTTGTTCAAAAGAAATACAGCACAGATTTGGCCCAATCAGCAGACAAACTGTCAAAGCCATGAATAATCTGTTTAGTATGCTCTGAATATAGCACCTAATACACAATTATAGAGTGCTTAATGAGGAGTATTTGATTTAAAAAATGGTAACGTCTACTGCCAGGATTAAATGAGGCAACCTCTTTGGAGTCCTTCTAAAAGAGGCAATAAAGAAAGAAAATGAACATTAAATATGTATGTGTCTCTCCATCTCAAATATATCTGGCCTATGATATCCATACTGAGCCAGAGCAACAAATATGCACATCTTCATATTGCTAAACTTCAAAAATGGCACATGCAGTACAAAACGCAAGAGCACTAAAAATGGCCTTTGACTCTGCTTGTGACACACCACCTGTAGCCACCATATCCAGAGATGAACTACTGTATATATCAAAAAGAATTACTGTGGTGCCAAAGAGACTCCCATAAAATTGTACTATGCATTATATCATTTTAGTTGCCTTTGGGAAATAAGTAAGTTGAGAGCATCTAACCATGGGTAAATAAATTCAGTTTGGACTTAAGGAAATAGAAAAGCTGATGGAAGAATAAATCTGCTTATTTAAATAGACAGCCTTTTATGTAAAAGGGTTAAGAACACTACTTCCATCTTCTGCCAATAAGCTATGTTCAGCTGAAAATTGGGGCAGTATCCTAACTCTGATGTGACAAAACTTTAAAATGCTGATGGGCAAGTTTCTGTAAACTCTGTCTATACACCTTATTATATCTTGCTATTGTATAGAGAGCATCATTCAATAATAAGTAAAATAAATATAAAGGGTAATAAATCAAAGATTGTATTCTCACAGAGGAGTGGCTCCGGATGAGTGGCAATCCTAAGACATAAACATCTCTTCCATATTCCAGTGCTCTAAGAATGAAAGGCTGACCTCCAAAGATCAAAATGACCATTTGCTTAAAATAAAAAACAAACTGTCCTGAAATAAGATTGCCATTTAGATCATCTTATGTCAAGGAGGATGATAAGCCAAGAAATTAAAAACAGACAGTAATTGAATTACAATATATCCCATCATAGAGTGACAGTGTACTCTTAAAAAAAAAATCCAGTCTAGTTCAAAGAGAACATCATTTCTAAACATTATAGGCAAAAAAAAGTTTGTTTTTTGGTGGGGTTTTTTTTTTTTTTTTTTTTTTTTTTGAGGCAGAGTCTCGCTCTGTAGCCCAGGCTAGAGTGGAGCCATCTGGGCTCACTGCAACCTCTACCTCCCAGGTCCCAATTCAAGCAATTCTCCTGCCCAGACTCCTGACTACTTGGGATTACAGGACTGCACCACCACGCCCAGCTTATTTTTGTATTTTTAGTAGAGATGGAGTTTCACCATGTTGGCCAGGCTGGTCTTGAACTCCTAACCTCATAATCACCCGCCTCAGCCTCCCAAAGTGCTGGGATTACAGGGGTGAGCCACTGCACCTGGCCAGAAAAGATTTTTTTAAATCTCATTTTGAGTTCCAGTTTATTGAAAATTACATATGACAATACAGTTCTTAAATAGTACAAAATGAAGCTCTAACTTCAATTTTGGTGCTGTGGTTTTTATATTTGTGTAGTTGTTAAAATAAGATGGAATGTTGGCGTAACTATCAGACAGCAGAAACCAAGCTGCTGAATTAGGAGGAAAGGACCAAAGAAACAGCAGAGAAAGGATGGTAGTTTGAACTAAGTTTTGATGTGAATGGTGGAGATTTTTTTTGTACAGCCTGCATTAATTGGGTTATTTCTGAATGAACATTTGATTATTATAACAGAATATTCTGTGCATAATCTCGTAAAACTGTAAATTCCTGGCAGAGTCACTTTGAAAGTATGAGGCTGACAAGCCCTTCTTTTGAAAATCTGAGAACTATTTGCATGAGAATTATCACTCTGAAGCAAGCAAATTCCAGTGCTGTTGACTCACTGCCTCAGCTACCTACACTGGGGCTCCCAGGCAGAATGGGTTCCAACCCACTGTATACAGGGATTCCAGGACCTACCCGTTCACGGGAGTCACATGGGAAATAACATGAAGAAAGTTTGCTGCCAAATAAACAAAACCAACAGAAAAACAGTAAGGCCACTTTGTTTATGGTCTAACTAGATTTTAATATTATTATGCTCTAAGATCTATCTGAAATACGAACTCAAACAAATGAAGAAAGGACTTTTGGGAACATGGAAAACCGTGTATGCTTATTATAGCAAGTATGTGTCTCTCAAGTTCAACATGTCAAACATACGATTTTATCCTGTTGGAAAAAAACAGAAAGAGGAGGAAGAAGGCTTCATACAGAACTCTCATCTCCTCTTTAAGAGGTTGGAAACTGTATTTAGCTGTACAGAAAAACAGAGGAACACATGACTGCTAATTTTCTAACCCACTCATTTTTGTTAAGTGCTAATAAGACAACTGGATTCTTCTACTTGCTAGACGTCAAGCATCATTTTGAAACATTAATAAATCCTTAGAAAGCAGAAACCATGTCTCCATGACTCTCAGGATACATTACCTATTGTAGCATCACTTGCAAAAGGTTACTGAGATTGATGAAGTAATAAATGGTGAGTTTGGTTGGGTTCTGTGGCTCACACCTATAATCCCCACACTTTGGGAAGCCAAAGTGGGTGAATCACAAGGTCAGGAGTTCAAGACCAGCCTGGCCAGCATGGTGAAACTCCATCTCTACTAAAAACACAAAAATTGGCAGGGCATGGTGGTACACACTTAACACTCACGCGAGCCCAGGAGTTTGAGACGAGCCTAGGCAACATTAAGGCCCAGTCTCTACAAAAAAATTAGCTGGGCATGGTGGCATGTACCTGTACTCCCAGGTACTCAGAAGGCTGAGTTGGGAGGATCACCTGAGCCCAGGAAGCCCAGGCTGCAGTAAGTTGAGATTGCACCACTGCATTCCAGCCTGGGTGACAGAACAAGACCCTATCTCAGAAAAAAAAAAAAAAAAAAAAAAATTTGCTTTAAAGGGCTTTGTAAAAAAATGGAAAGTGACCTCTACTTGGAAAGCCTGTCCAAAACCTAGGTTAAATCCCATTTCTACCACTACCTAGCTGTTAACCTTGGACAAGTAATAATACTTAATTTCTCTGTGTCTTGATCTCTTCAGCTTTAAAACCAGGTTTATAATCACACATGCCTCCTAGAATAGTGAGAAAATGCTGTTACAAGCATTTAGCATGGTGCCTTTCACATAGTTAAGCACTGAATAAATGTTAGCCAGGGTTTTTTGGTTTTGTATTTTGCTAACATCGAAGAACATTACAATTACTGAAAATGTTTAAGCATAGATAGAACATTCTCTATGCCAAACACAGATCAGAAGACTCCAAAGTTCAGTCACAGAATTAAGCAGAAATACATCCTTGTTTCTTATATTCCCACTTTAAAACATTTTCCAGACAAGAGAATAATATACATTTTTAAATTTCTTTTAAAAACTCAAATTTCAAAAGAATAAAGTAACAAAGGAAACAATTAGTATTTTTTCTGATAGCCAATACATTGCCAAATTTTAAATTCTGTATTTTATCTGACAAACTTACTTGCTCCATATTCCTGAGACTATAAGCACAGGAAAATAGAAAATAAGCACAAAATCAAATCCATAAAAGTTGAAATTATCAAGGAAGAAGTTAACAATCTTTCAGAGCAAGATCTACCAGACTTTTTCCATAGATATCCAAATGGTAAACTTTTAGGCTTTGGGGACCACATAACAGTTTTCTTCTTTCTCCCGCTCCTCTTCCCATTTCTCTCCCTTCCTCTCCTCTTCTACCTTTTCCTTCCTCTCCTCCTTTAACAACTCTCTGAAAACACATAAACCATTCCTAGCTCTGTGGCCAAACAAAAGCAGGCTTCAGGCTGGCTTTGGCCCTGGGGCATAGTTTCCTATTCTTGTTATAGAGCAGGGATGGACAAACTACAGCCTACAGCCTATTTTTGTAAATAAAGTTTTATTGAAACACAGCAATTCCCATTCATATACAAAGTGTCTATTGCTGCTTTCCCACCCCAAAGACAGATCTGAGTAGTTTTAGCAGAGACCCTATGGCCCACGAAGCCAAATATATATATTATATGGCCCTTAAATAAAACTGTTTGCCAATCTCTGTTCTAGAGTAATGAGAATGCTTTGTTACTATCACTTTTCTCTATCCCTTTCCACTACAGGAAGAACTAGAGGAAGTGGTTTTAGTTACTTCATTGGGAGTTATTTTTTCTTGCCAATGTTAAATACCATAGAAACCAAACATCATAAATTTTATATGTGAAAGTGTTAGGTAGAGAAAACTTCCAGACATTCATGTGTTTCTTTAAATGGGCTGCATGTATTTTCATAGACTTTGTAGCAGCAAAGAACAGGAAATACTGCGTCTTATAAAATGCTGAAAGAGAACAATATGAAGTAGAAATATCCAGGAAAAAAAAAAACCCCAGAATATGATATAGAATATAAACTTAAGCAGGAAAAACACTCTTTTGTGGTACATGAATATTGGGTGAGCTTGTATGGTACCTCAGAGAACACAGTTGCTCATTTTATTCAGGACAATGACCTACTCAATTCTGAAACTATTGCTACCTATCCATTTCAATTTAGTATATAAAAAAGGATAAAGCTACGTAAACACAGCAAAACACCACAAATATCTGCCTGTATAAATAAAAAAAATCTAACCCAAATCAAATCATTTCCAAAGTCACATTTCTCAATTAGCTTTCTCTCAATTCTGCCAGCAGAATATTTCATCCTAGAATTTAAACTTGGGAAGCACTATGAAATGGTTTTTATATGTATTTTATAGGGTCCAGCCCTACAGGGTCCTGTGAGTCCTTCTCTGCTGGCGTGGAGAGAAACCGTAGAAATAAAAGACACAAGACATCGAGAAAGAGAAAACAGAGTTTGAAGCCCAGGGGTCCACTGCTACCAAATTGCAGATACCAGCAGTGGCCGTGAGTACCTGGACGTTCTGACTTTCACTGAGTACAAACCTGGGGGAAGGGCAGGTAGGATGAGGGAATGGTGGTCAGTGACAGGGTCAGGTAAATCACGGGTGTTGGAGACAGAGGACCCAAGACTTTGAAGAAGCTGAGGTGAGGAGAAAACCGAAGGCGTCAGCACTTTTTTCATACTTGCCAAGAAATAACAAGGTCACTAAGATTTACGCTACTAATTCTTATCTTCTAAGAAAAAGAGGAACCAAATGCAGAAGCAGAACGTGAAAGTAGCCATGGAACGTGACTGCTACATAGAGACAAGTAAGTCTCCGGATGTCTGCGGGCTTACCTGACAGCCCTCAGGCCTACCACAAGGGCTCCCAAGCCAAGTTTTCTCCTAACTCCTCCAGGGAAGGAGACGTCTCAGCCATCGTGGACGTCTCCCTCCCTAGCTGGCTCAACAGCGGGCGCTTTCACAGCGCTGACACTGTCGCACAGCCAAAGCCTCCTCTGGCAACCCTTATGCGGGCGTGACAGAGGACTTAGAGCATCTTGCCTTAGGGTCTCTTCTTTTCCAAAGCCACTTCAATCCCATACTTCTTGACCTGAGACTTATTAGTAAGATTAAAGATTATATGATTATATATATGTATATATTTATAACTACATATGAATAGCTATGTGATTATTTTATGATGATATATAGGAATAACTATATAACTCTATCTCTAGTTCTTTTCTAATTCTGTTTATATGAGAACATGGTGAGGCTTCAGACCCTTGCCTCGACTCTTGCGGGGTCTCTCCTCGACCCAGTATTTATATTACACTTTTTCTCTGCAGGATGCATAACTCAAAAACTCCTTCCCGCCCATCTCAGAAGCTCCAGGTGCTGGCTCCTTTCACCTCAACCTTCCCTAATGTCCACATTGTCCAGTTTAGGTGGAGGCCAGTGCTATCTCCAGAAATGGACCCTTGCTTTGCTTTCCAGCAGCAAACCAGAATTTGAGTTGATCACATCCAGTGACCTCAACCCTAGAGTTCAGGATTCAACAACACAGAGGGTTTTCTACTGAACTTTCACCCACCCTCCTCAATCATCCATCCTCCCACTTGAGCAGTTAACAATTTTCATCGGTGCTTAAAACCATTTCCCATACTGGTTTTCATTACTGCTTGGAAATTGAAAACCCCAGGAGAATAAGATCCATGAGGGCAGAGATCATGTCTGCCCTGCTCAGCAATGTATCTTTGGCCTTAGCTCAGTGTCCGGCACACAACAGAGGCTTAGTAAACATGGATGGAGAGAGGGATGGATGGACAGATGGATGGATGGATGGATGGATGGATAAAAACTGCAAACATCAGAAATGTGTTTGGTTTCTAAACCATACACTGCTTATCCACAAATATCTTTGCAAACCTATTTGAATAAACATAGTGGTTTTGAAGTTCATAAATGTAAGGTATCTATGAGCAATGAATGATGACAAGGATTTCAGCAAGCATAAATAGGCTAGATAGCCCCCTTGGAACCCAGCAAACTACTGCACTCATTTTCAATAGAAGAAAATGTTAGTTTTTGGAAACACAGGTCAATAATTTTATATTGAGAACATGAAAAAACTGCAAATGGCATTATTAACCAGATGGCCTAAAAAACTTACTCAAGAAAAAGTAGATTACCAGCAAGCAACACTATATCACCAAGAATAAACTGTATTAAATTTACCTCAACTCTGGTTTTGACAAGAAAATCTTACAGGCATGACGCGTCTTGGTTTTTGCAAGATATTTGATGAATTAATATTCTTTATGATCAAAATGGAAATGTCAAGTTTCGATGACAGGATAGTAAGGTGTATTCAAACTATTGAAAAATTATCACTAAAGGATACTATTAATAAATTAATATCTTCACCTTCTTACATATGCAGAGCATTCAACCAGAACTAGCAGAAGTGAGAGGAAGGCGCAAGCTCATTTAGAAAATCATGAAAATGCTAACAATTCGAAAGGTTATGAAATGAATGAAACAACCTCGGGAAGTCTTTAAGCGCCTGCTCAGCACAGGTTAATTCTGATTGTCTAGGAGGAATGATTTAGAATGATGGGAGAAAAAGGAATTCTTGCATACTTTTCACATCAAAATCCTAAGAGTCTATGAAATATCTACATAGAAGGGAAAAAATGGCCTAAGAAAAAGTCATATGGGCAGGTTCTGTCTCCATGCTAGCTTTCAAGCTTAATCTTTCTTATTCTTTTTAAATTTATTTTATTTTATTATTGATTGATTGATTGATTGATTGAAACAGGGTCTTGCTCTGTCGCCCAGGCTGTAACCTGGGACTCCTGGATTCAGGCAATCCTCTCGCCTCAGCCTCCTGAATAGCCAGGACTACAGAAGTGAGCCACCACTTCCAATTTTAAAATCTTTACATTTTTTGTACAGATAGAGTCTCACTGCATTGGCCAGGCTGGTCTCAAACTCCTGGGCTCAAGCATCTTTCAGCCTTGCTGTCCCAAAGTGCTGAGATTACAGGCATAAGCCACCATGCCTGGCTGATTTATGTTATTTTTAAATATCCAGCAGGATTTATTAAAAACATGGCAAGAAAAGAGAATGTGGGAGTAAAATAATAGAGTAATATATAACAGAATAAAATATAAAATAAAATGATAACCTTATAGAATAGAATATATATACTTTATATATTACAATGAGATATAGAATGATAATCAAAGAACCAAGTAAGAAGATTGTCATGCAATTAGCATGTGCAGCAACAATGATTTAATCATGATTATAGCTCTGGTAGATATAAAATCATTTCATTTTAAATATTAATACTATCACTGGTCAGTCTGGGGCAACAGTGTGTGCATGTGAGTGCATGGGAGGGAGTGTCTGTGTGTGTGTGTGCACATGTGCATGCATTTGTTTTCTCCTAAATATTTAAAGCAAACGCCTAAAGCAAATGAGGCTATCTCTTGAAGATGAATGTTCAAAGTAAGAAGAACCCTGTAATTTATTTTACCCATGGAGAAACATTGTTTATCTCCCCATCAAGTCAGATTCAGTAAGCAGGAATCCTTAATTTCCCTTAGTCTAAATACTATTCAATTGAAAGTGTAAACAACAACAATAAACTAACCACTTCGTGTAGTTCAGATTTTAGGCAAGCTTGTTCTTTTTAGGAAATATCAAAAGATGCCACAAACCACAAATCAGGCTTTAATCAATAAATGTTTGTGACCACATATTGATAGCAATAGGAGGCAGCAGACAGATAGGGCAGATCCCCAGTAAAACCCCACCTCCAAGCCAAAGACCGTTTAAAGCCTGAAACCCAAGCTACAAGTTAAATCCTCAGACCAGATTGAGAACTTGTCTTCCTGTTTGGTATACTTTAATCTGACTGATCCTTATCCTTTGACTATTTTACATATGTCTGTCCTTTCCTACTTGGTCTTCTACACTGTCATGCCCATCTTTGAGTGGTGTCTTCACTTTAACCTTTTTTGTATACTCATGAACCAATCAGCACACACTCCCCATCTTATGCCTATAAAGACCCCAGACTCAGTCAGTAGAGGAGGAGATGACCTGACTTCGGGAAAGAGACAGCCTGACATCAGAAAAGATGACCTGCCCTTCCCATCCCCTCTCCATCTCGTTTCTCTGCTGAGAGCTGTTTTCATCACTCAGTAAAATTGTCTGCCTTCACCATCCTTCAGCTGTCTATGTGATCTCATTCTTCTTGAATGCTGGACAAGAGCTTGGGACCCACTGATTGCAAGTATCCAGAAAGGCTGTCCCACTGCCCCTTTTTCCTTGATGGCAGAGGGCAGCCACCCCACACAACGAGGCAAAAGGCTGAGCTGCTAACACACTGCTGTCCATGGATGGTGGAACTAAAGGAACACTATAACATCCTCTCTTGGGCTTCAGGGTCATGGGCACCTTCACGTGGGCACTACCATGTTCCCCTCAAGGTGACATACCTGGTCTGGCCATGGGCCCCACATGGAGCTTGCTCCTGTGTCAACACCCAGAGTGGCTGGCTGGATCCCACATTCGCTCACTCATATGTTTTCTCCTGCAAGCAGTTGAGTGTGATGAGCCAACTAGAAGGGGCTCCCCTGCCATGAGTCTGGTGAAGGGGCTAAGAAAAATCCTGTATTAATATGTCCAAGGTTATAAATGTGACAATTAAATCAGGAGCAAAGGACATGAACTGGCCAAGGATATTATATCACAGGACAAGAAACTCCTAGAATTGTACTTGTGTCCTATATAAGTAGCAATGAGATGGCAACACAGTAAGCTTTCATAGAAATACTCGAAAGACACCTAATATTGCATACAATCAAATATAAAATAACACATTTAAGATAAAACAATCTAAAGAGTCATCTGTGGCTCAGAGCTGTAGTAGTATATTTTTAAAGTGTGTGTGTCTGTGTGTGTGTGTCTGTGTGTGTGTGTCTGTGTGTCTGAGACCTCTTTCCAGAAATAACATACACATACACAAATGCAGGGCCCAGACATAGATCTTCTATGAACGTATGTATAAAGCCATCATTCAGAGGTTCCAGACCTATGCTCAGTAAAGGGTATTATACAGTACATGCATCTCCTATTACTCAAGAAACTTCTCTGTAAGAAGTAAAAGCTTTATCCCTAATTGGTATGGCTTTTGAAAAGGAAGACACACCACAGTCCAATTTTCTACACAAAGTAGGCTTGGCCACCTATCTTCCTTCTGCTCACATCCACAGCGTGTTGGCGGTTCTGTCTCTCCTCCACTCCTGCCTCTCCTGTCCTCTACTTGCTTTAATCACCACCTTCTACTTTTAAGGCTCGGCTGTTGTACAAATAGCCAGATCTTAACCTTGTGAGTTTGCATACCCAAGCCATCAAAAACTGGTGGAAAAAGCTATCTTTCTCCTAAGTAGAAAGATTTCTGGATTTGTGAGATACCAGTCAGGGACCATTAGCTGACTTAGACTCCAAGTCAGCCAGTCACATGGTCTTTGGGTCACAAGGCTAAGAGCAAGGAGATCACAATTCATAGGAAAGTAATGAATAATGTTTTTGAGGTTAAAGGTGAGACACACAATCTAATATCTGATGATGGCAAATTTCCTAGCTTATTTCCACATAAAGGAAAAACAACCAGGATTGAAACTAAATGTACTGCATACTGTTTTTTAACCTAGCCAACGCCATAACTTCTATTGTGTTTTGAAGATTTCTAAAAATGTATGGTACAGTATTCTAAATATAATATTTTAGGTACAAAACACATTTGATAGAGATTTTCCCCTATCAAAATAGGTGAAAATGTGGACCAGAGATTCATTCTTGCCTAAATACGCCTATCTCTAGTAAAAAAAAAAAAAAAAAAAAAACAAATTAATTCCTGAAACAGATTTTACAATTTAAAATGAGTATATATCAACAGGTCTTAGCCTTCAAAAGGAAGTCATCTTTTTTTATGTATCTTTTTTAAAAGAAATGCTCACATGGAGTTTGATCTGGGACTAGAAAATGCTTGGAAGATCTTCATGAAAACATAGAATAAAGAAAACTATTTAAATAGAATGATAACCATCAAAATAGATTAAAATTTATGAATGCATATCTGCATCTAAGGAAAAGCAGCCAAAGTTGTAAATAAGAAATTTTCTGAGCTTGAGTGTTAGAATTTTAAACACCCCTGTTTTACATAGTATAACTTTTTACAAAATACTTTTGGTTTAAAGTTACAAGTTTTTAGGGCCAGGCACGGTGGCTCATGCCTGTAATCCCAGCACTTTGTGAGGCCGAGGCGGGTGGATCACGGGGTCAAGAGATTGAGACCATCCTTGCCAACATGGTGAAACCCCATCTCTACCAAAAAATACAAAAATTAGCAGGGCATGGTGGCACACACCTGTAGCCCTAGCTACTAGGGAGTCAGAGGCAGAATTACTTGAACCCGGGAGGTGGAGGTTGCAGTGATCTGAGATCACGCCATTGCACTCCAGCCTGGAGCCTGGTGCCTGGTGACAGTGAGACTCTGTCCCCCCCCCCAAAAAAAAATAAGTAAATAAAGTTACAAGTTTTTAAATTACAGCATATCTTTATTCTACTTTGCCCCACACAAAAAGGATTGGAAATAATCTTGCATCTAGGAAAATAACTAAAGAAAAAAAAAAAGAAATAATCTTGCATCTAGTAAATTCTTTCCAGTATTAATATTTATAGGTAGGCTAATAGTTAATCATTTTGAAACTTTATAGGACATACTTATAAAATACAAAAAATCGAATGGATTACCTGAGGTCAAAAGTACAAGCCCAGCCTGGCCAACATGGGGTTTCTACTAAAAATACAAAAATTAGCTGGGTATGATGGCACACACCTGTAATCCCAGCTACTCAGGTGGCTGAGACACAAGAATCGCTTGAACCTGGGAGGCAGAGGTTGCAGTGAGCCGAGATTGCACCACTGTACTTCCGCCTGGGAATCAGAGTAAACTTCGTCCCCAAAACAAACAAACAAAAAATAACAACAACAAAAAAAACCGGGGGGGAGGGTCTAAGAAATTTTCATTCCGTTCCCCTCATCCCTCTCCTTTGTCTTTGTTATAGGATACCTCATCAAATGAAAACACAATGATGACCACATACACAGGTGACCAGAGCTATATACTACCTTTCCTGGGAACAGCAGAGCACAGATGTGAAGACTCAAAGATGATATGTTAATATCCTGGTTTGTGATTCTGCTAATGCCCACAGGACAATCATTTCTGAAGGTATTTGTACACTTGCTTATATTTCAGACTTTAGCACACAGTTGGGTAATGATTTTTAATACATTTTCCCCAAGGCTGCTAGCATTTTATTATCTATATTAAAATTAAAAATTAGTATCATGAAAATGCACAAATAGTCATAAGATACTATTTTAGTCATAACGCTTTGCTAATTTACTACAAAATCTCTATGTTTGGGAATTAAGAAGTCCAAGTGGCCAGATTTATTTTTAGCATTTTAGTTCCAAAAGGCCTAGCTTTTAGTAACAAGTGATACACTGCAAAGGCAGTCAACTGAAGGGAAAGAAGCAGCAAAGAACTGGGGGAGCAATTTGCCAGTCAAAAAGTTCAAGATTCTGAAGTGGGCGGGACGTGGGGACAGCTGTGGAGCGGGGAGGTCCTTCTGCTGTGGGTCCGGATCACTTCTGCCCAGGTGTGCACGGTTTTTCCTTATGTCTCACTTCTAGCCACGGGACAGCCCTGGTGCAGACTCTAGACTGCTCCTGATCTTCAGATTGACTTTCGGCAGCTGAAGGATTATCTGTGCTGACACATCTGATTAGAAATCACCAGTTTACTTTCAAACATGTGGAGATCACAGAGGGGCCGACATTTACTTTCTATTCAGGTTTATGTACCTTGCAAGGAGCCCTAGAGGAGGTATCTCTTCCTTCTGCTTTACTACAATTCAATTTCGCTTGTAAATGAAACCTCCCCCAGGGGACTTCTTAAACGTGAAGGTTTTGCTTACCTCTTCCTGGGACCAGTGGCTCTTTGGCAGTTCCACCTGGGACTTGTTCCTATGCCTCCAAAAGTCAAGAGGAAATAAGGTCATTTTTCACTGCTCTAATTTAAAATCATTTTAACAGAGTTCATACAGACTAGATTTGGGTCAAAATGATTTACTAGTGCAGCACAGTTAAAGTCAGTAAAAATACTGGGGCCATGAATGAGAATAGATTGCTTAGGTTGGTAGCATTTACTGCTTTAAATTTTGTGCTAAGAAAACTGGCGGAGGCTGACGTCCAAGATAGTAAATTAAGCATTACTTCCAATTTGTGGTGTGACAGGTACTAGTATTAAACAGTTGTTCTCCCTATTTCATTAGGAAGCAAAGAAGCAACGCTTTCATACTATTAACTGGAAAAAAAGAATAAAGTATGCTTACTTCACAAGCAAAAATAAAAAATGGGAATTCAAATCTCTGGCTTTTTTCTGTGTTACGAAAGAGTGGCTTCATGATTTCCTACCCATGCAGCTTCAGAGGGTCAAACTTGCTCTGCTGTCATCATCTTGAAATTCTTAATAATTTTTTTTTGAGACAGGGTCTCACTCCATTGCCCAGGCTGGTGTGATCACGGCTCACTGCACCCTTGACTTCCTGGATTCAAGTGATCCTCACAACTCAGCCTCCTGAGTAGCTAGGACTATAGGCAGGTACTATCATGCCCAGGTAATTTTTTAAAATTTTTTTCTAGAGACAAGGTCTCACTACATTGCTCGGGCTCTAAATTTTTGAACAAGGAGCGCTGCATTTGCATTTTGCATTCAGTCTCTCAAATTTTATCACCAGTCCTGCATTAGATGTAGGAACATTATTATTCTATTACCCTTACCTTCCTACCAAAAGAATGGATTTATTCATTCACTCATCTAATGACCTAATTTGTTGAGACCTACTGTGTGCTAACGATGCAAAAAACTTCAATAAGTCAGATACATTCACTATCCTCAAGAAATTAAAAAGTGTAAAGAAAAAACAAAACAGTGAAAAATGATAACACTTAAGAAAAATACTAAAGTGCTAACGTGACGTTTAAAGCTTGAACAAAAATTTCACTGGGCAGTTAAAAAGGTTACCGTATTCCTAAATTGAACAAATATGCCTGAGTGTGCTGCTCCTTCTAGTCCTCCAGAGCACCCGCCCCTTCTCTACACCAGGCTACACTCCCAGTGAGAAAGCAGTGTTCTTCCAAGGAAAACTGAAGTACTTGAGGGCCAATTGTACTCGTTTCAGGAAACTGTTTTTCAAATTAGAAAGGTTAGCATTTTAGGAAGGAGCTTATGTGCTTCCAAGTACAAGTTAAAAGAATAAAACTCAAGGTGGACACACACTCAAGCGTTCCACTTGTCTCCAAGTATCAAGCTCTAAGCACTCCAGCCAGCTACTATCCCATTAGATGTATGTGGATCATCTATGAGATGCAGTCTGGTGTGATGGTCTTAATGAAAAACACAGTATCTGCATTAATTGGTGTCTTATGGGTGCCTTTCCAACAACTCATTTTTTTTTTTTTTTAAGATAGAGTCTCACTCTGTCACCCAGGCTAGAATGCAGTGGTGCCATCTTGGCTAACAACCTCTGCCTCCCAGGTTCAAATGATTATCCTGCCTCAGTCTCCTGAGGAGCTGGGGCTAGCTACAGGTGCATGCCACCATGCCCAGCTAATTTTTTTTTTTTTTTTTTAGTAGAGACAAAGTTTCACTATGTTGGCCAGGCTGGTCTCGAACTCCGGACCTCTAGCAATCTGCCCACCTCATCCACTCAAAGTGTGGGGATTACAAGCATGAGCCACCACGCCCAGCTCCAACAACTGAATATTAATGCCTATCTTTGATAATATTTTAAAACAGAAATGTCTAGTAGCACACAAAGCATGCCCTGGCAGCTTGCCAGAAAAGACACGTTATCCATCAACCAAGACTGAAGAGAAGTGTTCTCAGTACGTTTACCACCTTTAAAATGGGAAGCATGTCTCAACCCATATCACTAGAAATTTCTCTTTTTCCTTTCCAGGAAAAGAGCAACCAAGTTAGTTGTTGTCTAAAGTAAATGGGTGAATCCCCCATCATGGAGTGATAGGACAAAAGCACCCTACCAAAGACCCCTGACAAAAATGATTAAATCAGCGTGAAGCAATAGTTGCAGACTACTTCACAGTAACATTTTCAACTATTCAGCATTTCTGTACTGCCTATATGAGTGCAAGTAAAGTGGGAACAGATATAAGAAAATCATCTTTTGAAATTAACTCGACCAGAAATAATTACAGTTAAACAGATTTTTACTTTAAGCATAGGGTCATTGGCATCCAGGACCAAAAACTGCATAGAATCTGCAGTGTGAGAGTGATGGACACAAGAAGTGACTTACCCAAAGAAAGGAGGGAAATTAACAGTGCAATACAGAGGCCAGGGGCAAGCATGTCATGAACCCCAAATCAGTATCTCACTCAGGTGAACACCTGAATTCAAGAGTTTCTGGAATACCTCTTAGTAAGTCATCACTCAAACGCATATAAAAACGTGACAGGTATGGGTTACGCTGAGAGGCCACAGTGGGGGGCCGGGGGAGCTGACAATCACCCACAGCGGATGGTGCTCTCCCAACCCCCAGCAAAAGCATTGCTCATAAAGTTTCCCAGGAGCTCAGGAAAAAGAGGATTGCCTCCAGTTGGGCAATCAGAGGCAACTTCATGGAGAAGTCAACATTCAAACCAGGCCTCGGAAGGCAAAGAGGTTTGAAGCTTGTGAAGAGAGGGGAGAAAGGTGACAGGAACAGCGTTCAGCAAAGGCACAACAATGTCATTCTCATCTTATGATGCCCAGGAAACATCAGAAGATTCACTGTGGCTCAAGCAGAATAAACAAGAAGAGGGTGAATGGATGGTAATATGTCCAGCAGTGCCTGGGGTAACACTGTAGGAGGTCTTTATCTTAAAGAGCAGCCAAGATATTTTGAGCATGAAAGAGCCATGCTCACAGCCAAGAAGATTACTCTGGCAGCAGCATGAGGCTGCATGGGAGGGAAGCAGGCATGCAGGAAGGGAGCCCAGGCCAAGGACAGGTACTCTCCACCTACCACAGGTCTTCTGAGCCATTTTGAAACAAATGTGATAATGCACCAGGACACTAAATGAGAACAATATTTAATGCCAGAAGGCTTTTTAAATAGTCACCCACCAGGTCATGACCCAGCAGGTCATGACTCTTGTAACACCATGCTTCCATGACATATAGGTACACACTACATGAAGTAACTCTCTTGCAGTAAACTCAAGACAATGAAATTTCTTGTCATTCTATCAGATTCAGCTTCTAGTCTCAAAATAATTCAGTTTTACAGTACATTCTTCTGCCCCATTTCTGACATCAGTTTCAAAAACTTCTTTATCTTTTTCTAATAATATACTTGTTATACTTTTTAAAGAATTATATACAACCATCAAAGATATTATTTTCTTTTTATTTTGCTCAATTCCCTTGAGGATCAGAAATGAAAGCTCCCAAACCCCTGAATTGAGCTCTAATCTTAGAAAATATCGTGTCAACATACACCTGCAAATATCACTGGCAAGATTCATTTTGTGAAGATAGAATAATGATCTAGCAATATAACATGATACTGAAGCCTGCTGTTGGTAGAATAACAATGGCATCTTTCTGAGGAAAAGAGTCTAGTGACCAAAGCAATGAATTCACAAACTCCTCAGGGTCACAGCCCTGTAGTATATTTACTTCTTTTGTTCCCACAGTACCTATCACAGTTTCAAGCACAAAGGGGCAGCAGAATCTTATGATAAATGAGAAAATGTGTACAAACATTTTTGTATATTATAAGGTGCTATATTAAAAGTATCTGGTATTAGTTGACCTAGAACTCTAAATAACTAATTGTACTTTTAATTGGTCTCTGTGGTTATGCAAAAGTAATAAAAATAAAAATTTATGAACAGGTAGTAATCAGGCTATAAACACATGAAAGCCTATGGGAAGAGAGATGGGAGGGGAGTTAAAGATGGGATCTCACAGAAGGGACAGATGATATTTAAAATGCAATCAGAAGTAAGAAAACCCATTATGTGGTGACAGGTGTTTAAAAAAAAAAAAACTTGTGACGACATTGAGAACATGCATAAGGATACCTGCACGCATCTCAAATTATGATCTGTGGAGGTCACATACACCTAGTGACACTATATATATTTACCAAGTCCTGTGTAAGAAGTCACCTACCAATAAGCATATTACAAGTTCAATAATCAGCTAGCTAAGAAAATGCAATGGGAAAGCAATAGAAAAACTAAAAGTAGATGAAAATAGAACCAAAGTTCCTTCTTTGTAGTCCTTCCTTTAGAGTTCTTTATAATTCCTTATTGTTCTTTCTTGGTCTGCTTCTGTTCGCTACCTTATGCCCAATATCTAGAATGTTGCCTAGCACAGGGCAGGAGTCAATAAATATTTATGTAACCAACTATTAGTAATAGTGACTATTTATTGGGAATCTATTAGGCCTGATATTAGGTAACTTACATGTATTTAAACTTCACAAAAACTCAAAGAGCTAATATTACTATTAGGTCCTGTAAACAAAGGACCCGAGGCCAAGAGTGTGTAACTTGTCCACAGCCAGGAAGCTGATGAGTGGCAGAGTTTAACCCTTTCTGTCCACATCCTGTGTTTGTTTGCTTTGCATGACAACACATGCCCACAGAACAGTGTGAACACAATAATAAAGGCAGTACTTTAAGACTTGCTAATACAAGAAAAAAAAGTACTAACACTTAATTTTACTTACAAACTCAAGGAAACCGTTTTTTCTGGAATCTGACCGCATGTAAAATTCTAACGCATCCCACGTGGGGGGAAAAATATTATTCTAATCTCATGCTGTAAGTAATGCTACAGAAACAATCTGCCAAAACCTACAAGCCTAACAAGCTAAATAAGGAAAGTATAGAGAAATGAAAATATTTCCCTGGTCCAATATTTTCCACCATCCTAGAATCCCATCAGATTCAGATTTCCAGATCTGCCCTATCTGGACTGCAAGATTATTATGGTAACACCACTCCATGCAAAGTACAATTGTCTGAAATTACACTGAAGTCAAATGTACATCAAAAGGTGCCACACAGGGAAGAAGAGCTCACTACTGTGTAATTTAATGAAACCTACTGAGCACCAAGGGCACAGACAGTCAAATTGAATTTTAAATGGTTCCTACCAGGAGGCTATAATCAGGATAGCCACCAGTGGGTGGATGAGATAAATGAACCAACTTTCTTCCACCAGGCGACCAAAATAGAATGCCATCTTTATGCATGAGAC
>NW_016107460.1:2043374-2118258 GCF_001604975.1 Cebus imitator | reverse complement strand
TACATGGTCACTTCTAGACTCTGCTTTCCCCCAAGGCATCTTTTGTTAATGAACATCACAATATTTTTCCTACTTTAATTTTTACTGCAATCTATTCCAGACAAAATAAAGAAAAAAAGTGCTATTCCTATAAAATACAAACTTAGTAACTGTTAAGCAGCTGGCACTATCTGAGAGGAGGCTTAAAATTAACGATTAAAGTAGACACAGCTAGGAGCTTGCCTTTCAACCAGTACTGTCAAATGTAAAAGAAAATGTCGAGACTCAAAAGCCACATGTTTTTAAGAGTAAATGAACTAGTATCTACTCACACAAAGGTTTTCAAAACACTGTTTTTATTAATCTGTGTATTTTACCCTGATCTTTCTCATGAGCTCTATGCCCAGTGTTTCCAACTGTCCACTTGGCCTTCTACCTTAAAGTCCCTGCAGAACTTGAACCAAAAACTGTCAAGAACTCCTCCCCTTGCTTCCTAAATCATGCCTCCTGTAGACATATCAGTCTCCAAAAGCGGCGGCCTCATTCTAGGAGGCACACAGACTTGAAAACAGAGAGCTGCTACCGATGCACAATCGCACATGACTATCAGTTGCCAAGTCACGTCAACTGCATTCCTCAACCCATCTTTCATCTCTCTCTCTCTCAATTTCTGCCTTACATGCCCCAGAGTCCAGGGTCTCATTCTGCAGATCATTAAGAAGAGGGTGACAAGATCCAACCATGTGAACTGTAGTCTGATGAGACTTTTATTAAACTGGGGGATTTGGCGGGTAAGGCCATTAGCAAAATCAATGCAGAACCAATTCTATAAAGCAGGGTCAGGGGAGAGGATGGAAAGTTAATGATCACTTGGCTACCACAGCTAACCCCCAACCAATGGGAAGGCATTTCACAATGTAGGAATTTGATGAGTAGCAAAATATTCAAGAGATCTGACTGTGCCCTTGCCTGGCCCTTTTAGGGGCGGGGGTGGTTTTCATGGCAACACTGAAGATTCAGGAGAAAGGATTCAGTCTGCAGCTGAGTTTGGGTAGGTCAGGCAGACCTTGTTCCGTGGCGTGCCCAGTATGTATATCTCACAGGATCTTGAGGATACCAACCAAATAACAAACCTTTTAGCAGATGAATCATTCATCTGTATTACTCCACACACCAGATTTTCAGCCTTCTGAAGTCATCATCATATTTAAGTCATTATTCAACACAAGGCTTAGCATCTGCCATCCTGCAAAGCAGGAATTGGACCAATGGATGCAAAATTGATCTGGGTTAAAGGTATGTACACAACAGCTTTTCAGGGAGGCTATATTATATTAAGTCTCAGGCAGACAGCAAATTATTATTGCCTACTCTCTGTCAGGCTCTTTGTTAGGCTCTGGAAATGGTATGATTATTAAAACGGACCAGACCTCTGTCCTCAGGGAGTTACAATCAGAGAAGAAAGACATTATACACCTAATTGCAAAAACTAAGTAAGTTATTACAAGCATACAAATTTCTATGAAGAAAATGCACAGGATGGCAAATTCTTTTTTTTTTTTAAAGACAGGTCCTGCTCTGTCACCCAGGACTGAGTACAATGGTACAATCTCAGCTCATTGCAACCTCTGCCTCCCAGGCTCAAGTGATCCTCCCACCTCAGTCCCCTGAGTAGCTGGGACCACAGGCACATGCCACCATGCCCAGATAATTTTTATGTATTTTTTAAATAGAGACGGGTTTTGCCATGTTGCCTAGACTGATCTTGAACTCCTTGGCTCAAGCAATTCACTGGCCCCAGTCTACCAAAGTGCTAGGATTACTGGTGTGAGATACCACACATGGCTGGGTGCAAAATTCTAACAGTTGTACCTCCCAATCAAATATCTAGACATCAGTGTTAACTTACACATTCAAACGCTATGTAGAGAAATTCCATAATGACATTTTCTCTCCACATTACCATAATGGTTACCTCTACCTCACAAAGACTAGCATAAGTAAAAGAATCCAGGTGCTTTCCAGCCAACAACCCCTCAACTTAACTTTCCCACAGTCTGCCCAAATGAACAAACTTCTCATGCAAGCAAGTATAGGGATAAACAGCATCTCCTGGTTCATATCTCTTCACCTCTTCATTGGCTTTTGATCTCATAAGTGTCCTGAACAAATCCTCAATGCAAGTCCTTCTGGCCGCTGCCTTCCTCTCCAGCTTCACCCGACCCATCTTTCCTGGTGTCCTCTCGTCTAGTGTACCTCGAAGGCAACTTGCTCCCTTACAGCCAAATGCCTTGTTTTGTCCCTGCTGTTCCCTCCCTGGGAGGCTCCCTCCCCCGCTCCTCTGTGTCAGGCCTCAACTCAAGCCTGACCTCCTTAGGAATGTCTTCCTTGGCATCCATCTAGGTCATGCTTGCCTGTGACATACCTTCTCTTTCTAATGTTGATCATGTCTGTAATTTTGCATTCATTTTGGGGAGAATTAGATTAATGTTGGTCTCTCTTAATAGATTTAGATTCTTAGTAGGCAAGCACCAGGCTTTTCTGAGCAACACTCTATCTCCAGGGCCTAAAACAGAGATGACACACTGTAGGCACCTAAAATACATGTTGAATAAACGAATGAATAAAAAAGAACCAATATACATTAATTTTTTTCTTTATGTTTTTATATCTAGTGTGTACCACAGTAGCTTCCTTTAAGATTAAAGTTAATATTCTTCTTTAGAGTAATGTTATGGTAACATACATACATTAGACCTGCCCTATAAAGGAACAGCCTTAATGTCTGGGATCATAATTTTCCCTTTAGATTGGGTAATGCAAACCCAAGTAAGAAAGGCAAAACAACAACAAAAACAACATTCCAACATACACCAAACTGCAGAAAATAATGACTCCATTGTAGTTCCCTTCTAGACATGAAGAGAACATGGAAAATCTCATACTTTTACCCAAGACGACTGTGCACACACAGCGGGAAGAGGAAATAATACAGGGAGCTTGGATTGATAGGGGAGCCAAGTCTTGCCAAGAGTGAGAAGTCTATGGTGACTCTGATTATGTACCTAGGTTCCTACTTTCCAGCCACACACATGTTGGGATGACATAGTCCTGTAAGGAGTCCACTGCTTTATGTGTGTGCCCAACTGCACCCCACACCACCCCAATGAACCCATATGATAGGTGCATTAGTAGATTATTGAGAGGGCAAACTGGATAATCTCATCATAAGATGGCATTGGGGGATACGCTTCAGTACAACTTCTAGAGCTTGAGGAAATATAGAGAAACACCTAGGAAATCCATGCCTTATACATAGTGAGTCTTGCTAAGGAGCACAAGATCAAATGAGGATTACATTTTATCACAGAATCATAACGTTTTACAGCTTACAGGAACATTGCTTTTCCTAAAAACGTGATATGGCAAATATATGAGAACTATAAATTACAGTGGATTGACAAGAGTACATTTTGGGTGTCATGACCTTCAATGCAGATATATCTTGGGATATATCATGATCATTAACTCACAGACAACAATCAAGGGGGATAGCTAGGTTCTTTATTTGCTTTACTTTAATATATAGCCGTAACACAACTAACATAAGCTGTGAAAGCAATCTATTAGGTCTCCAGACTAAACCATCAATTTACTACAGGTAACTGACAGCAATTTTCAGTGGTAAACAGGTTGATAAATAATATTCATTTATTTCTTTATAAGTAAAATACAGATGTAATTTAAAATGTCAAATTGTTGATCAAGCTGTTTCTGTACCTCACTTCCATTACCATTTGTAAATGTTCCCTGCTTATCTATTCGCCCAATGGGACTCTCTGAGCTTCCGTTGGTTCTGAGGGATGCCTGATTGGAGAGTCATTCTTTGCTCAAATAAGCTGTTCAATTCAATTTGTCCAAAGTTTCTCTTTTCATAGTATTATGGATCATGTATTATGAGACATCTTTCTTGGGCAAAAAGGAAGCCAATGGCTATTTCGGCATGCTTAACCTAATAAAATTTAGAACGTTTTAACTTTAGCTATGATTAAAACCCACTAGATTTTTCTCAAAAAAAAAAAAGATATGGGGCACTCTCATCCCACACCTTGTTGTAAATCTGTTTCCATTCCCTGAATGCCTATCAGATCTCTAGACTAATAAAATAAGAACCAATTCATTAAGTAAAACATGAAGGGAAAAAAAGTGTCAAATTGTTTATGAAAATGAAATGTATAAAATCACTCTTACAACTAATTATTGTGCATATATATCATGCACAGTATTTCCTGAATTTTTAGGAAGAAAAAAGGAGTGTGTTTTTGTGTGAAGCAGTGTTCAGTGACACTGTCAGCTGATTTAACTCTCATCAGTATCCCCTTGCAAGCCTCCAGGTGTGCTGGACAGTTAACAACCCATGCTTACATGCAGACCAATGTGCAAATGATTCTAAAATCAGAGATATTCACATTGGAAAGCTGTATAATAAGTCACGTCTACACTCAATGATGACAATAATATTTACTAGTTTAAAAAATAACCCCCTGAAAGCCAAAACAGTTGTAATTTATTGTATCTTCTTTCCCCGTTTTTGCTAACTTTTGAAGAACTATAAAAAAAAAAAAAGAAAAAAAAAAGAAAATGCTGGCTCCTTATATAAACAGCGATATAAAATTACTGAGATATTCATTTATTCATCTATTTATCTAAAAATATTCATTGTGACAGCCAGACTTGACTCTACTTCAGAAACATCTCCAAAATCCTTTTCTCTCTATTCCCACAGCTTCACTGAGATTCTTACTATCACTGGCCAACATTGCTGTAACAAGCCTGTAACTGCTTTCCTGCTTTTAGTGTTCCCCAAACCAATCTGCTCCTCACTGCTACTAGACTATATAGTTCCTAGGTCAGTTGCACCCATAGCCACTCAAAAGCTTCAATTTAGTTAAGTATAGAACACTCAGCTTTGGGCTAGGCACAGTGGTTTACGCCTGTAATCCTAGCACTTTAGGAGGCTGAGGTGGGTGGATCACCTGAAGTCAGGAGTTCGAGACCAGCCTGGCCAACACAGCAAAACGCTGTCTCTACTAAAAATACAAAAATTGTCTAGGCATGGTGGCATGTGCTTGTAATCCCAGCTACTCAGGAGGCTGAGGCCGGAGAATCGCTTGAACCCAGGGGGCACAGGTTGCAGTGAGCAGAGATGGTACCACTTTACTCCAGCCTGGGCAGCAAGGGTGAAACTCTGTCTCAAAATAAAAGTCTTCAGCTTGGAATATGAATAGGGGCCTCCGTAACCTGACTCCATCTGTCCTCTCCACGTTAGTCCCTGTCACATCATTCTCACTCCATACCTTGTAGTAAATCCGTTACCATCCCCTGAACTCCCGTCAGATCTCTTTACAATTCCTCGGCTTTGAGGACTTGGTGTTCCCCTGCCTGAAGGCTGACAAGGCCAGCACCAGACCCAAGTCAACCAGCACCTCTGCTATGACGCTTTCCCACACACAATGTCACTCCTGCCCTGCACAACTGCAGCATTTTGTTCAGATGCCAGTGGACCCTGGACATTCCTAGATTAAACATCTGTGATTGTGGTCTAGTCACCAAAAATCCTAGAAGTTCATAGCAGGACATAATTCTCCATACTGCCTTGGTGGCAGTATGAATTTGAATTATGTCTTGTGTTTCCCCCAGGGTCCAGCCAGGGAGGCTAAAACTATCCTAGATATTTCAAGCACAGAGAACTTTGTACAAGAAATTGATTCTACAGATGATGGAAGAGCTGAAACGCCAAACAGCAGCTAAAGAGGCAACCCAGAAAGTAGCATCAACAGAAAACTATTGCCGTTCATTAGATCAGAGTGATATTGAGAGATGGCATTACTAGTGATGAGACGACTGGGCTGTCTGACTAGGGGAGGATCATGTCGTGATTTTCTGATGATCTGGGACCATGAAGGACAGGGCTTTCTAGCAGGAGAGAACCATGCTCACGAGACTGCCCAAGGATGAGCAAGAGAAGGAGAAATATCCTGGATCCTCCCAGTCTCCTATTGTCTTCCAAAAGTGCTTCCCACTGGCTGGATATCCAGGTGCCAGATGCTAAGGCTTCCAGGAAATGTAGTCCTTGTGATTTACAGCCAAGCAGGGAAAGAGCGGGATGGAAAATGAGTGGCACACAGTATGTGAGGCTCCTGAGCCCCTCATGTGGCTGCTGAGTGAGCCTCACCAGCTGATCAGTGTCTGAGCAAAACACAGAAGTGTGTGCGTTACTTACCGTGAGTCCTTGGACTATAATTATACCTCGCATGTTGGTTTCCTCTATAAGACTGTGAGCTCAGCAATAGGAGGAACCCAACTTTAATCCCAACATGTAGCACATTATTTGACACAGAGTGGGCACTCGATAAGTAAATGCCTTTAATCACCAGTCTCCTGGATTTACAACATACTTTAACTTGGTATTTCCCAAAGTTTGTTTTGCTGACCATGAATTCAAAGAGATGTTAATGCATATTACAGGTAAATAGGGCCCTGCTATTCCCAAATAAGTTTGTGAAACAAAGTATTAAATAAACTTAAGCTGGTTTGTTATTGCAGAATTATTCAGAGCTTTTAAAATGTGCTTGAAGGGGAAACTGCAGTATGACACGGCATCATTTCAACATACATGACGACTAAAT
Organism: Cebus imitator; assembly: GCF_001604975.1. Classification (NCBI taxonomy): domain Eukaryota; kingdom Metazoa; phylum Chordata; class Mammalia; order Primates; family Cebidae; genus Cebus; species Cebus imitator. Next base: position 2,111,590 of record NW_016107460.1, on the reverse strand, counting down.
ACTTTTTCCAAAGAATATAGGCCAGATGCAGTGGTTCATTCCTGCAATCATAGCACTTTTGGAGGCCGAGACAGGTGGATTACAAGGTCAGGAGTTCGAGATCATCCTGGCCAACATGGTAAAACCCTGTTTCTACTAACAACACAAAAATTAGCTGGGCGTGGTGGCACGTCTGTAATCCCAGCTACTTAAGAGGCTGAGGCAGAAGAATCGCTTGAACCAGGGAATCGGAGGTTGCAGTGAGCCGAGATTGTGCCTGGCAACAGAGTGAGACTATCTATGTCTTAAAAAAAAAAAACAAAAAAAAACAAAAAACAAAACTAACATTACGTAGGAATCTCAGTTCTAAGGGAACATTGCTTCAATATCTTCACACTGATAGCATTACTTTCTTTCATCTTTGAAATATTCCCATGAAGTACAGAAGAATAAGGTCATACCTTGTAGACACAAGTGTCACTAATAAATAATTAAAACTAAAGAACACATCAAGTATTAATTGGATATATAAGGTGTCATTTACTATTCTAGTCACTGCCAGGCTAGAATAAAAATATAAGTCATAGTTCCTACCCTATTTGAAGAGATAAGAAAAACAGAGGACCATAAAATAAAACTTTCTTTCTTATCCAACAATATTTTTACACACGCTAGTACATCAAAATACCTGGTGCTGTTTGATTATTAAAAATCTGAGATCCATGGAGGGAAATTATTTACTGAAATGATAAGCAGGTCAGCTCTGGAGCTTACATTACAATTTCAGTTTCATGAATTCTAAGAGCAAATCACCAACTGGAATCACATCTATCAGATAGAGAAAAAAAATTTTTTTTGAAACAGGGTCTCACACTGTCATTCAGCATGGAGTGCAGTGGCACAATCTCAACTCACTGCAACCTCCATTTCCTGGGTTCAAGCAATTCTCCTGCTTCAGCCTTCTGAGTAGCTGGGATTATAAGTGTATGCTACCACACCTGGCTTATTTTTGTATTTTTAGCAGAGACAAGGTTTCACCATGTTGGTCAGGCTGGTCTCAAACTCCTGACTTCATGATCTGCCCACCTCGGCCTCCCAAAGTGCTGGGATTAAAAGCATGAGTCACTGTGCCCGGCCCAGATAAAGAGATCCCTAATAATAACTCAACAATATTAATGACCAGAACTAGGCAATGTATCCAACCCCTTGAGCCTCTAAAAATGACCATTTAAAAATCTCTGAGAAATCTCTAGACTTTTTATTATGATACAGCTATTCGTTTCTATATTTTATTGATCCAGATAGATAAAGTAGGACGTTATCCTTCATTTTTAAAGAGAGACACAAAGCCTTTGGTTTTGTTATTTAAGAAATGTGTCCTTTGGAATATTATCGTTAACCTTAACAAAGAATTATTACACAGGCTTCCAACAATGGGTGCCTACACTAGAAAATTTAGCCAGCACGTGATTTTCTGTTAAATAATTTTAAAAGACAGTATGCTTGCTTTAGTCAGATATTTTGGCATTCTCCCCAAATGGCCTCTCTACTACATATTACATTATTAATATTAACCTGTAGCATAATTTTTGAATATTGGCAAAATGTTGCTATATCCTATTACAAGTATTTCAACATACCAGAAGCATAACCTGAGGGCCAAAGAGCCAATAAAAATATTCTCTTATGTTCAGACTTATTCATGGGGAACAAAAATTCTGAATATAATATAAAGTAGAAGTTTAATCAATATTTTTAATATTACAGTGATAGCATTCGTAGCCCAGTCAGTAACTAACGGAATAACTTTGGGTTTCATGCTTTAAAACTCAGTGTTCTCATCTGTTAGAAAAAAAAAAATTAAAATTAATCACCTGCTTCACTGAGGTGAAGTGAAAACAAAATATGTTCCACAGATCAAGGGTCCCTTCAGGGTGCAGGACCAGAATAAATTAGGAAAATGCTGAATCCTATAGTCCTCCCCAGTTTATCTAGGAGACTAGCAATATGCATCAACACACCAAAGGCTCTGTGAAGTTCTGCTGCAGTGAATCTACTAACTTTCCAAAACCAAGTGCTTCTCAAATCCACTTGTCCCTATAACTTTTTCTTTCCTTCTTTTTTAATTGCACTTTAGGTTCTGGGGTACATGTGCAGATCATGCAGGATTGTTGCATAAGTACATACATGGCAATATGGTTTGTTACCTCCATCCCCCCATCACCTATATCTGGCATTTCTCCCCATGTTATCCGTCCCCAGCCTTCCCACTACCCAACGTCCCTCCCGTAGCCCCCCCGCCAACAGACCACAGCACGTGATGCTCCCCTCCCTGTGTCCATGTGTTCTCATTGTTCAACACCCACCTGTAAGTGAGAACATGTGGTGCTTGATTTTCTGTTCTGGTGTCAGTTTGCTGAGAATGATGGTTTCCAGATTCGTCCATGTCCCTACAAAGGACACGAACTCATCGTTTTCTATGGCTGCATAGTATTCCATGGTGTATATGTGCCATATTTTCCTTGTCCAGTCTATCATTGATGGGCATTTGGGTTGGTTCCAGATCTTTGCTATTGTAAACAGTGCCACAATGAACATACGTGTGCATGCGCCTTTATAATAGAATGGTTTATAATCCTTTGGGTATATACCCAGTAATGAGATTGCTGGGTGAAATGGTATTTCTATTTCCAGATCCTTGAGGAAGCACCACACTGTCTTCCACAACAGTCGATTTAATTTACATTCTCACCAACAGTGTAAAGAGTGTTCCTGTGTCTCCACATCCTCTCCAGCATCTGTTGTCTCCAGATTTTTTAATGATTGCCATTCTAACTGGCGTGAGGTGGTATCTCAATGTAGTTTTGATTTGCATTTCTCTAATGACCAGTGATGATGAGCATTTGTTCATGTTTGTTGGCCTCATATATGTCTTCTTTTGAAAAGTATCTGTTCATATCCTTCACCCACTTTTGAATGAGTTTGTTTTTTTCTTGTAAATCTGTTTTAGTTCTTTGTAGATTCTGGATATTAGTCCTTTGTCAGATGGGTAGATTGCAAAATTGTTTTCCCTTTCTGTTGGTTGCCAGTTCACTCTAATAATTGTTTCTTTTGCTAAACAGAAGCTCTGGAGTTTAATTAGGTCCCATTTGTCTATTTTGGCTTTTGTTACCAATGCTTTTAGTGTTTTAGTCATGAAGTCCTTGCCTATGCCTATGTCCTAAATGGCATTGCCTAAGTTTTCTTCTAGGTTTTTTATGGTATTAGGTCTTATGTTTAAGTTTTTAATCCATCTAGAGTTAATTTTAGTGTAAGGTGTCAGGAAGGGGTCCAGTTTCTGCTTTCTGCACATGGCTAGCCTGTTTTCCCAACACTATTTATTAAATGGAATCCTTTCCCCATTGCTTGTTTTTGTCAGGTTTGTCAAAGATTGGATAGTTGTAGATGTGTGGTGTTGCCTCCGAGGCCTCTGCTCTGTTCCATTGGTCTATATCTCTGTTTTGGTACCAGTACCATGCTGTTTTGATTACTGTAGCCATGTAGTATAGTTTGAAGTCAGGTAGCGTGATGCCTCCAGCTTTGTTCTTTTTGCTTAGGATTGTCTTGGCTATGCGGGCTTGCTTTTGGTTCCATATGAAGTTTAAGGTAGTTTTTTTCCAGTTCTGTGAAGAAGGTCATTGGTAGCTTGATGGGGATAGCATTGAATCTATAAATTACTCTGGGCAGTATGGCCATTTTCACAATATTGATTCTTCCTAACCATGAGCATGGAATGTTTCTCCACCCGTTTGTGTCCTCTCTTATTTCCTTGAGCAGTGGTTTGTAGTTCTCCTTGAAGAGGTCCTTTACATCCTTTGTTAAATGTATTCCTAGGTATTTTATTCTCTTTGTAGCAATCGTGAATGGGAGTTCGCTCTTGATTTGGCTCTCTGTTAGTCTGTCATTGGTGTATAGGAATGCTTGTGATTTCTGCACATTAATTTTGTATCCTGAGACTTTGCTGAAGTTGCTTATCAGTTTCAGAATATTTTTGGCTGAGACAATGGGGTGTTCTAAATATAAAATAATATTATCTGCAAATAGAGACAATTTGACTTCCTCCTTTTCTTGCTGAATGCTCTGGCTAGAACTTCTAATACTATACTGAATAGGAGTGGTGAGAGAGGGCATCCTTGTCTAGTGCCAGATTTCAAAGGAAATGCTTCCAGTTTTTGCCCATTCAATATGATACTGGCTGTGGGTTTGTTGTAAATAGCTTTTATTGTTTTGAGACACGTTCCATCGATACCTAGTTTATTGAGAGTTTTTAGCATAAAGCACTGTTGAATTTTGTCAAAGGCCTTCTCTGCATCTATTGAGATAATCATGTGATTTTTGTCTTTGGTTCTGTTTATGCGGTGAATTACGTTTATACACTTGTGTATGTTGAACCAGCCTTGCATCCCTGGGATGAAGCCTACTTGATCATAGTGGATAAGCTTTTTGATGTGCTGTTGCTATCGGTTTGCCAGTATTTTATTGAAGATTTTTGCATCTATGTTCATCATGGATATTGGCCTGAAGTTTTCTTTTTTTGTTGAGTCTCTGTCGGGTTTTGGTATCAGGATGATGTTTGTCTTGTAAAATGATTTGGGAAGGATTCCCTCTTTTTCTATTGTTTGGAATAGTTTCAGAAGGAATGGTACCAGCTCCTCTTTGTACATGTGGCAGAATTCGGCTGTGAACCCATCTGGACCTGGGCTTTTTTTGGTTGGTAGGCTATTCATTGCTGCCTCAACTCAGCCCTTGTTTTGGTCTATTCAAGGTTTCAACTTCTTCCTGGTTTAGGCTAGGGAGGGTAAAAGTGTCCAGGAATTTATCCATTTCTTCCAGGTTTACTGGTTTATGTGCATAGAGTTGTTTGTAGTAATCTCTGATGACAGTTGTATTTCTGTAGAATTGGTGATAATATCCCCTTTATTGTTTTTTGTTGCATCTATTTGATTCTTCTCTCTTTTCTTTTTTATTAATCTGGCTAGTGGTCTATTTTGTTGATCTTTTCAAAGAAACAGCTCCTGGGTTTATTGTTTTGAAGGGTTTTTTTGTGTCTCTATCTCCTTCAGTTCTGCTCTGATCTTAGTTATTTCTTGTCTTCTGTTAGCTTTTGAGTTTTTTTTTTTTTTTTTTNTTTTTTTTGATCTTGCTCTTCTAGTTCTTTTAATTTTGACGATAGGGTGTCAATTTTAGATCTTTTCTTCCTTCTCATGTGGGCATTTATTGCTATAAATTTCCCTCTAGACACTGCTTTAAATGTGTCCCATAGGATCTGGTATGTTGCGTCTTCATTCCATTGGTTTCAAAGAACATCTTTATTTCTGCCTTCATTTCATTGTTTATCCAGTCGACATTCAGGAGCCAGTTGTTCAGTGTCCATGAAGTTGTGCGGTTCTGAGTTCCTAAAACCATTTTTCTTTTTCCTGGTAACACCTATTGGCACACCCAGAAATTAATGTTCCTCAGAACTCACTTGAGGCTAATGCTTCAAAGGAGCCACAAGATCAATTCTTGTGTCATCCAAGAATAAAAGTTTTGAGTAGCTGCTTTTATTCTTTCTGATTATAACCAACACCCACAATAAGACATCCTTGCCAAGCTGGAAAGTTCAAATACAGCGCATATAACAGTGATGACTTTGTGTGGAGTGCAAATTGTATGCATCTGACGATACTTATATAGAATGATATAAAGATCTTTGGAGTGTGGTTTTTGAATTATTTCGGTGGAAATGGTTATGAATTCATATTCCTCAGCTGGTTTCCTTTGTGACTAACAACTTGTTTTCACAAGACAGGTCAACAATTTGCATTTCAGTCTGTCAGTTAGTGAGGCTAACTAATTCTTACTGACCATGGCCTCAGGGGTATCTGGCTACAGCTGTGTTTGCTTATAGAAACTAAGGGAAGTAAGTTAAAAATCAAATGACTCTCTAAGAAAGACTCTACCGCACCTAACATAAATGGAGAATTGAACCATGTCAAAAACCAATCTAAATAATTCTAGGGAAAAAAAGTTGCATAGCTGCTAATAATAAGTTCAGGTGTAATGGAAAACTCTACATTCCACTATTTTAAGACTTATTATTATCACTATTTTTACTTCAAAAATACAATGTTAAGAAGTAAAAAGCAGTAACTCAAAACAGGGAAAAACTGAGTAAATATGGCAAAAAAGAAACTAGATCTGAACCCACTCTAACAGAACATGTAGCAGCAACATCACCTTCCTGCAGGATGGAGGAGGAAACACATAGCACTGGGAATGATGGTGGGTTTGCAATTTGCAGCTGGAGTCATACATCAAAATACAGTCCTCATCTAAGTATAGTATGGAAAATATTGCATTCTTTTTTATGAGTGTATATACAAGGCTAACCATCACCTAAGTGTAAGGTCTTCTAGGCTGACTGACAGCACCATAGACTACGCCATGGTAACCTCTGTGACCTACACGTACACTCCAGTTGAGTTCCTGGAACTAGAAAGTCTGAAGTAACTGGAAAAACCACAAAAGGAAAAGAAATGACCAACCCCTGCAGTGCCTAATTAACTTTGAGACATTCTTTTATTGTTCCTTATTCCTGCCTCAACTGATAAGGCAATTAGACTTTGTAACTGACTTCAGTCAACGTTGTGACTCCAGAACCTGCGACCCCCACTTTCATCTTGCAAAAGTTGCCTTGAACTGTAACTTCTGTAACTTTCCACTGCCTACCCCAAACCTATAAAACCAATTCCTAACCCTTCACCCTCCACTGACTCTCTTCAGACTCAGCGTGCCCACACCTGGGTGAATAAACAGCCATGTTGCTCATACAAAGCCTGTTTAGGGGGTCTCTTCATTCAGAGCACATGTTTTAACACTAAGGTCAGCAAGCAATATAAAAGCAAAACCGACATTAAACCCATCTGGTCCTATACCAATTCTGATGTTCTGCAGCACATCATTCTGATGTGCAGGTCTGCACATCACCCACAAAATGACCGCTACAGAGGTAATGATGATTCACTCTAAGCTTAACAGTTGGGTACGTCTACACCCCAATACTAGTACAATATGAGGTTTTAGGCAAATAAAATTAGTTTGTGTTTCTCCAGATATGGTCTGTGAACCATCTGTGTCTAGAACATCTGGGGAGTTTGTCCAAAGTGCTCCCTGGCCCCACCCAGACCTTCCCAGCAGTCTCTCTGGGGTTAGGCCTTGGACTTCCCACATGGAATAAGCTCTCTGATGAGTTTTAAGCCCGCTAGAGAGTTAAATGAATATTGTATTAAGGCTGGATGCAGTGGCTCACACCTGTCACCCCAGCACTTTGGGAGGCTGAGGTGGGCAGATCACCTAAGGTCAGGAGTTCGAGACCAGCCTGGCCAACAAGGTGAAACCCTGTCTCTACTAAAAATACAAAAGTTAGCTGGGCATGGTGGCAGGTGCCTGTAATCCCAGCTACTAGGGAGGCTGAGGCTGGTGAATCACTTGAACCCAAGAGGAGGAGTCTGCAATGAGCTGAGATCACACCATTTTTCATTCTTCAACATCCTTGCCTTTAACAAATCCAGAGCTTAGGGTACATGTTCTCTCTGATGCTCAGTAAGCTGTCTGTAGTATATCTCCCTTTCTTTCTTTTCTTTTCTTTTTTTTTTTTTTTTTTTTTTTTTTGCAGAGTCTTGCTCTGTCACCCAGGCTGGAGTGCAGTGGCTCAATCTTGACGCACTACAACCTTGGCCCCCTAGGTTCAAGTGATGCTCATGCCTCATCTTCCAGAGTAAGCAGAACTATAGGCACATGCCACCATGTCTAGCTAAATTTTGCATTTTTAGTGGAGACAGGGTTTCATCATGTTGCCCAGGCTGGTCTCAAGCTCCTGACCTCAGGTGATCTGCCTGCCTAGGCATCCCAAAGTGCTGGGATCACACGCATGAGCCACTGCGCCCGGCAGGCATCTCCCTTTCACTCCTTCCTGGCTGGCAAAGCCACACTCCCACTGTTTTACCATGTAGGCCTGCACCTCAAGCTTGCTCCTCAAGCTTGCTCCTCAGTGTTCACGGTTGTCATGAAATGCATGGTCTATGGCCTTAGGAAGTATGACCACTGGCCAAGAGTTTATCACCTTCTTCCCCAAAGATGCTGAAGACCAGGAGATCTTTTCATTAGTCAAAGCTGATTCAAGTACCATTCTACCTAGCAGGAGAAATTCAGAAGGACTGGCTCCTAGGGTGCCCTTCTGGCCTAATCTTTTGTGTTTCCAAGATATATATGCCTGTACAGAGCTGGCCAAGGGCTGGCTGTCTGGGACCATCCCTATGGTCTATGGTATGGCCTTCATCTCTTTCAATTCACAACTTCTTACTGAAAATCCACTGCATGCAAACTTCAGAAGTTGTATTAAGGCTTTATTTTGAATTCTCCATATATAAAATCTTGTGTCTGGTATAAGAAAATGGTAAATAAAATTTTATATGTAATGCATATATTACAACATGTATACATATGTATGTATATAATATGTATTGAGAGAGGATTCCAGACAATTTGTTGTGACAAGAACTAAGAGAAATGGAACAAGAATGTGCTAAATCAACAGCAAACTACAGAGGTAGAGCTCCTTTATGGTACAATTTTAGAGAAGATTATAGCAGATTATGATGCAACTACACTTTAATTCAGTTCTGAAAGTAAGCCAGAAGTTGCATTTTCTTAAATAGGAAATGGTTAACTTAGAAAATAGTTCTCAGTATGTGGTCTCTAAACCAGCAGCATCAGCATCACCTGAGAACGTGTTAGACGTGCAAACTATCAGGTACCCCAGCAAATCTACTGACTTAGAAAATCTGGGCAGGCCCCAACAATCCATGTTTTAAAAAGTCCTGCAGGTGATTCTGATGCGAACTAGAGTTTAAAAACTGCTGGCTTAAAACTCAAGACAACTCACCTGGACCTTCTATCATAGGTTAGAGTGAGCCAAATAAAACAAGAGTATTATAGTAAACTATAAGGTATAATTTTAAAAAAAAGAGCCCTTCCTGCTTCCCCAAGTGGCCTAAGAAGTCCCTACATTTCTTAAAATTAGAGCAACTGCTTTCAGTTAAAACACTATCACAGAAAGCCACTATGCCCATTAATACACCAACACTCATTATTTAGCTATTACTCAGCTGTCACTTGGCAGAGAGCTTGGATATAAAGAAAAGCATAACGTGGCATATCATATGGCAGGTCAGATTTACAGTAAAGCAAGGGAAGGAGAGTCCCAAGCATCTCCCTCAAGGCATGAAAGACAGGCCCAGGTGGAGCTCTACAGTAAGGAGACTATGAAAAGGCAAAGATGCTTTAACAACACAGAGCAAGGGATGCTCAAAGAAACATTCTGACATCATTACTGTCTTCAGCAGTACTTAATTATCAATTAGTTGAGATGATCTCCTCCGGCTTCTTAGAACAGTTTCTAAGCTGGGAAGGTAATGGTTTGCTGCTGATTAGCATTCAACACACATTTCACATGTATATATGACCAATGTTCAAACCAAACATGGAATAATATAAATCCGGGACTCTCCTTGGTACTTCCTCATTAGTGCACCAGCAGTTTCTTAAGATGAAATGTACGCATTCAGATTCTAACATTTGCAAGAACCACCTGAGAGAACTTACAAATACACTTAATATGTCTTTACAACGTTCTTACATGTACCATTTACAGAGCATGTAAATCTTACTAATACGTGCACCAAAAAGTTTGATATTAATGTTTAAAAATTCTGTTAAAATCCTTAATGACTAAAATGGCATTTGAAAGCACAAAATTTTATATTCAACAATCAAAAACTTTAAAGCCTGTATTTTCTCCCAGCACCCTTACCACACTATATACATGTTAACATTTTTATTTTACATTGTATTTCCCAAAGCCTTTCTATACGCATTTTAAAAAATCAGTTGAGGGTAAAACTCAACCCACACTAGTTCTTTAAAGTTAGGACATAAACATACCTTATAATATGAAATGGAGATAGTAGCCATTAACATTTCTGTACAGGTTACCACAGGAAAAGTGATAGTCATTGACTCCTTGAGAGATTCCAACTTTAGGTAGAAAATACCCATGTACAGTAGCCCAATTTTACACAGCTCCATCAGTTGACAGCTGACATTTTAACCTCTAACCAATCACAGCAAAAAGATTCAGAATTAATTTTGACATTTTGTCCTTTAACTTGTCCCATAGTACTGCAGGGGTTTTACTGCCTGATGTTACACCATATGTGCAAACTCTAGACACAGCAGGCGGGGTTAAGCAGGATGCCTCTGTGTTTTGCCATTCTCCTGCTTCCTGTTGTTTCTGGAGCAACCTAACTTTAGCTAAACATAACCCTCCTGGGCATATCAATTTTAGCAGGAGAATCTGCCTCATAGCAAAGTTCCCTGTAAGTTGATTACATTTCTGAAGCATGGCAGTCTATGAGATTCATATAACTTACTGGTTTGGCATCCTGCAGAGTCTTTATGAAACCCAACTCATCATAGAAAAAATTTATTAAAATAAAATAAGTTTTTGTGAATAAAAACCTAAACAATTACGAAATGAACAACCTAGGGAATTCTTTTCGAAGCTTTTTTTTTTTTTTTTTTTTTTGTCATCTGGTCTCCCATTAAGTAACAGTGATAACAGCAGATTCTTTAAAACCTTTTCCATATTTCAAGCTATTTTTTAATTCTAAATTTGCTATTATCTTTAGTAACGGGTATGTTTACTTGTGCTCTCAAGAGGTGAGATTCTGAAAATCCCTCTTAGATTTTATATCCAGAATTGTTTTTGCCAGTATAAGAAACATTTTTGAGAAATGAGAGAATATCAGCTGCTACTAACAAATTATTCTCTTAGCTTGATGTCAGAAACTCTTACCCAGCCAGAGTTCATGAATAGTACAAAGAAAAAAAACGGTTCTTTAGAAAAATATACATATAACTTCCCCAGTTGTCTGTCCCCTTGCGTATTCTGTAAAGTAGAACATTTAGCTCTATATAATTCAAAAAAAATCTATACATAGCTTAGAGAGGGAACCATAAATCTCATGGGTCTCAGATTCACTTCCTGTTGCCTTCCTTCATTACACGTTTAAAGGTAATCAATAAAAACTGATTTCTCTTTGTAAGCATTTTCCTGTTCTGCCAGAAATAATAGCAGGCCCTGCCCTAAAATGAAGAAAAAATGGAAAGTAATATTTACCATAAGAGGAGAAAATGAAACTGCCTAAGCATTTTTCCTGAGCCAAGTGAAACACAAACAGCAGACCAAGTTTATTCTTACAGAAAGGAATCTTAAATTCTCTTGGCATTCATTCTACTCTGAAAATCTGTGATATCAACAAGTTTTCAAACTCTGAATTTACATTTCCACTTTCAATGACAACTGCTTTAGGTTTCCTAAGGGTTTTAGCTACATACCTGTGTAAATATACATATCACATGCAAGGTTTTTGTCAGTGTTAAACATTGAAGTTGTCAAGAGAGGACAGGTAGGTTCCCCACACTGCCTTCCTGGAGGGACTAAGATGCAAAACCAATGGGAAAAAATAAATAAATAAATAAACCAACCAAATGAGAACACAATTACATCAGTAAGGAAAGAATGGACAATTCTACCTCATTTCAAAACAAAACTTTCTATCTCACTTCAAAACACAAAACTTTGCCACTTGCAAAAGCACAAGAATTAAACATTACTTAAAACATCACTTGAAAGTTTTATATTAATAATCTGAAATAATCCATTGGGGTTCTCACACATGGGGAGACTGTCTCACAACTATTCATTTTTAATTTGTTTTTCTTCTTCTAGATTCTTCAAAAAAGACTGTAAGAGAACACCAAATGGGAGAGTAACAGACCTTTACTCTGTAATGAAGCTCCAAATACATTGTATAAGTTTTCCAGGCTTCCTATTTCCTTTCACTCTGTACTATCTATGGAGGTTGTCATATTTCACCAGGGTGGACTGTAAATCAGACAAGTTCAGCCAGTCAGGTTGAAGAATGGAGGTGAAAAGCACAGTGGAAAATACATAAAGTATAATTAAAACCATATGACCAGAAATATTGAAGCAATACTTGCTGGAGGAAATCCAAGTAAAAATCAAACCTTTTCTGGTGTTAGTGAAACTATCCAGTCCGTTTGGGACAAGCACACATCATTTGTTAAATATTCCTTTTTTTTTTTTTCCACAGCAAGAGCACCCATGAAAGTTAAACCTAACAAGGTAATTAAGCTGATAGCTATCTTTGTAGAATAGTTAAGTTCACAGTTGTTACATAAAACTAATCTCTCATTTAAAATGGTTAACACTTACTTAAATACACAGCTTAAGATTGGGCAAGAATAAACTTTGCATCCACCAAAGTGTATTAGAGGTTCATGATAACCATGTTGGATTAAAACCCTTTTCCACTTTTCTGTTAAATCTTTACCTCTAAAGACCCAAGGATATTAAGACAAAGATAACCTAATTGCCTATTATTGAACATAAAGAAGGAGAAGCTATGAAATCCAAACTGTCTCCCCTACTACACTGCAAACAACCTAGATGCTACTGTTTTCACATAGGTAACACTTAGCGGGCCAGTGATGTGTATGTACAGAAATTAAGGACTCTTGAAGTTGTAAAGCAATCCTGACAATAATCTTGACTTTGGCAACCTATCAGCAAAGCCATTCCAAATCTATTTCTCTTATGCATCCCAAGTGTCAATTATAATAATCTCAGTAGACAACTGAAACATAATTTTCAATATTGCTTTGGGATTCCAGTAAACAACTCAAGCTCAGCAAGTCACTTACCCCCAAGAAACTGAATTCCTCCAGCCACTCTTCCCACGGTCCTGGAGATGAGCTCGGAAACGCAGCAACCCATGAGGGCTGTAAGCGCCACCAGGAGGAGGAGGCCACAACCCAGGCCGGTCACGATAGTGCAGATCCTCCATTCTGGGCTGGGGATGCCCTGGAAGGAGGCGTAGCGCCCACATTCCTCCACCATCACCATCATCTGCCGACTCTCATCATGCACAGGATAGGAGCACCTCCGGAAGGTACCGAAGGACACAGGCTTGCCCAGCTGTGATCCCCAGAGCCAGTAAGGCATAAAGAACCCCACGCAGGAGGTGGCAGCACAAAGAAAAGAGAGCAAAGCCCAGATTACTCCCGTACAAGTCAGGCTGGATGCCATCTCTCACCAGACAGGGCAATGAGGACCCCCAAGTAAATGTTCAGGGACTACAGGAGTGAATGAAGGTGTGAAATCACCAGGGATCCACAGGTAATCCACAGTTCCGTAACGCAGAATAGATCTTCAGTCTTACTGGGCATCAACTTTCCATCCTGTGTACTAAGGATGATGGTCCCTGATAAAACAACGGGAAACATTAAAAGTTAAAGACATTGAGAGAGGCGATATCACTGTCTCAGACAGTCTACAATCTTCAGTTAACAAACATTCAGACTTGCCTCAACACTTTGAAAGTGGGAAGAACCAATTCTCCTTATGAGCTTCTCCATAACTCAATTTTTGTCAAACCAGCTCAAAGCTTTTTCATGTCCTTACTTCCTATAAATGTTCCCAAATTAACTCTGACAGCTATTTTACTTAAGGAAATGCCTGATTTTTATTTGACAGGCCAATGAATTCATTCTATATATTATATACTCACATTAAAAGTAATGTAGTATTTTCACTGGCAATAAACAATTAAAATAAAATGAGCCATGCCATGGTTTCTTTCCTTTTTGGCTTGCAAGTTCGTGCTCATAGTTTTTTTGCAACTTTTCTGTGTCTCTTTAAGGGTACATTAACTCCCTGCATGAGCCAAACAAAATAATTAGGATAATTTTTTACAATTGCAGAGTACCATAAATTTAACAAACATTATGGTCTGCGGAGGCACATACAGTACAGAACTATTACCAGACACACTGTACTCATTCAGCAGCGTTTCAGGATTTCTTTAGTCTTAACATCTTCTAGTGTAAAAGAATGCCTGTGCATGACTTATTTTGGGTCTGCAATTTTGATTCATTGATTGGAATCATTTCTCCCATGAATGATTGTCTAAGCTGAACAGCAAACCATACTTCCCAGTATTCTACATCAAAGCCCAGTCATCCGAATGGTTCCACAGGCATTTACTTCCACCCCAGTCTTTCAAAGAGTTCCTTAACCATTTCTTGCATTTTCTGTAAAGACGTGAATACAGAAGCACACAGCCCATCCACCCTAGAATTCCACCTCCAGGACTCCTAACTCCAGCTTTCAGGGTCCACAGCAAATTCCCCCATTTCTTCACCTCGCCCCTACCCTTTTTTTTCCTCTAACCACCGCCCATTTTCAGTTCTGGATGTCACTCAAAAGGGAGGTCCAGTCACTACTTTTTTTTTTTTTTTTTTTTTTTTTTTAACTGCAGTCAGTGGCTGAAGTTGATCTATCTGGGCCACGAGGCCGGGGAAGAGCAGCAGGGGGTGGCGTGGGGGCGGGGGCCCCCATTTCCAACTGTGGTGAGGCGCCCTCGCCAAGACAAGCCCATATTTAGCCCCCTGCCACTGCCTCCCCGAGCCACCCCACCCACGGAGACACACAATGATCCCTCCATTCTAAAAGGGGGCAGGAGGCATTTTCCAGCCGGCTGTGGGCGAAGGGAGGGGATAAGGATGGGAAGGCAGCACCCCCCGGAGGCAGACGCCGAGAGCGGACGCGGCGGGCAGGGAGAGCCGACGGATCCGCCGAGCTCAGGAAGTCCGGGGCCCGGGCGGGTGCAGCCCAACTCCGGCCCCGGGGCAGAGAGGGAGCCCACGCCCACGGGGCAGCCGAGCGCTTTACTTACATGGCTGGCGGGCGGCGGCCAGCTTCCCTCCCGCGTCCCGGGCGCACACACAACTTGCTGTCCTTCCCGGGCGGGAACATCCACGGCAGACCAGACCGTCCTGCCCTTCTTCGCCTCGGTCCCTAACCGCCGCAGAGCCCGACCTGGAGGAGCAGGGGTTGGCAGGAGGCGGGGGGTCTCCAGAGGCCGGGCTGGCACCCGCGGAGACCCGCACTCAGGCGAGTCCGCGGCGGCGGCTCTGGCGGAGCGCTGCGGCCGCGCGCGGGCGCCGGGAATCGCACGCAGAGCAGCGGAACTCCCTTTGGCAGGCGCGGCACGCACCGCCTCCTCCCCTCTGCGGCCCGGCCCTCCTCCTTCTCCAGTCCCCTCCCCTCGCGCCTCGGGGAACTCCGGCTGACAGACCCGGGACGCGCCGGGACGTTCCTGGAGCGCCGGGCGGGGAGGAGGGGCGCGCCGCCGTTCGCTGGGGTCCAGACCCACCCCCGGGGGCGGCTTTCGCGGCTCCTCCCCTCGCCTCGAGCCCGCTCGCGCCCCCTCTCCCTGCGTCTCATTCAAAGCTGAGAGTGGGGGGGACAGACGCACGGAGAAGTACGGGAGTAAGTTGCTTGTCTTCCTGGGCCACGCCGAGGGGCCGAGGAAGAGGACACACGTTCCCTGATGGCTTTTCTGGGCTTACTGTTCGGGTTTTAAGCTCCAGTTTTCCTGCCGCCTTTAGAAGAAGCCGTAGACGGGAAGGAGGGCCTTGAAGAGTGGGTGAAGTGGCCCTTTTGAGCTTTCAGGAGGCTCTTGAGAAGTGGTCACTTGGGAAGGCGGTGAATGGGGCGGTCGTGGGCGTGGGAATTGGAGCACAGCAGAGGGCCTAAGGGTCATGTATAGCATGGGAGCAGAAACCTTTCCAGACGAGCCGGTGAGAAGGCAGGGGAGGACCTCTAGCGAGCATCGCCCAAGAGATACCCTCTTTCAAAGGGGTGTCTCTCTCCTCTCTTGCTCGGGGCTCTCTCACTCTTTCTGTCTCCCTCCCTCCCTCCCTCCCTCGATTCCTGTCCCTTCACTTTCTCCCTCCCTGCTGCTGCATCCCGCCTCCTGATCAATCTTGCAATCTATTCCATCATTTGATTTCTTTTCTGAGAAACAACTGATTTTTAGTTCCCTCTGGACTTGATGTTTTTCCACTTGCCATTAGCACTAACCCCTTTAGAAGTTTAGAGCTAGATTCGGTAGATGACTGTGGGAGTCTCTGCTGAACACAGTATTTTAAGAAGTATGCCATCTGGGAATAGCAGTTTTTGAAGTAGATAGTTTCCCAGATACAGTGTTTGTGAGGTGCCTTTTTAGAGGAGTTGAAAGTAATAGTTGGGAAGATATATATTTCATAGCAGATTTCCAGACTGCACCATTTTCATTAGCCCTGATGGTGTTCATTTTTCCCACAACGACAGCTGGAGATATGTGTTCTTTTATTATTTTGAAAGATCTTAAGTGATTGGTTCCAAGCCTTTTGAGGTCATAGGTCTTTTTTAAAAATATGATGAAACTGATGAGCCTTCCAGAAAGAAAAAAAAAAAAAGCACATACATACAAAGCTTTACCACAGTGATTCTGAAGAAGGAAAAGGATATTTGGCAAGATCTGAAGATAATGTTGATTATCATTACCCATGGCTGGGGAGTACTACTGGCATCTAGTGCGTAAAGACCCAAGATCCTGCTAAATACAGGGCACAGGACAGTCCCCAAAATTACCTGGCCCAAAATGTCAATTATTTGAATGAAATATCAGGTGGTTTCCATTCCCTTAAAGCCCATCCATGATTCCCACATTCAGAATCCCCAATTTAAGTGTGTTTGTTTTTGTTTAGTTTAAGCTGTTTTAACTCTTTTTGTACAAATCACCAGTTACTGGGCTCAGTGACAGCATAAGAATAATTGGTCTGACTTCCAGTTAGGTACCACACCCTTAGTTATTACACAGAGGCTCCATACCTATATAATGTGATGGTGGAAGATATGATCATAAAAGACAAAATAATAATAGGGAGAATCAGAGTCACCTCCATACAACCTGCTGGGGAAATTGCTCTCAAACACTTTCTCAAGCTTTAAGCACTTGAGCTGGCTGGAGAGATATTAATAATAGTCGTGGTTACCACAGAATGACTCCTTGCTGTGTGTTAGTGCGTTAAGATTTCTTAATAGATTACTTATCCGGTCCTCAAAAAAGAAAAGAAAAACTATGATGAAGGAACAATTATTATTTTACAGCAAGGATAAGAAGTAATTTGCCCAAAATGTACAGCTAATAAGTGACTTTTAAAAAAAAATCTCATTATTTGCACTCTATTAAGCAAAGTAAATGCTATCACAGAGATTCTGCCTAAAATGAAAAAAAAAAAAAAAAATGATGGAAGAGGCCAAATTTTAAAAACCTGTCAGGATGCAGTATCAATTATTTGTGAAAGTATAATACTGGAACTCAAATTTCTAACTTAAATGAGTGAATTTAGACAAATGGTGATCTTTCTGAGCCTAAGTTATCTCATTGTTGAAAAGAGATTGGAATAGATTATTTTAACTTTTTTTTTTTAAGTTCACAACTTTCAGCATCATGGTTATATAGGTACTCTTATCTTTGAGAAGGAATTTAAAGATCATCTAATCTTGTTCAGGTATGTAATTTTATAGCTGAGGAAAGAGACTCAAAATTCTTCCAGTGTCTTACCCAAATCTGAGGGAAGAATCCACGTATCTTGATTTCTCTTTCTAATTATCTTACTAAACTATAAAATCTTCTGAATTACTCCTTATGTTCTTCCATGCACACTTTCTAAGCAAAATGCATTATAATTTATTTAAGTCCCTTTGCCTTAAATTTGCACCTTTAAAGGACCATTAAATTACTTCACAGCCAGAAGTTCCCACATAGCAGACGCTGCTTATAACACTTAGTCCAGGCTTGGGTTTCCAGTATGTTTGGATAGTAGCCTCATTGAGTCACAAGATGAGATCATGAATGCAAAAGTATATGGAAATCTATAAAGTGTTTATGACAACACTCTTGGTTGGCTTCCTAACGTTAATTCACAATCCCCTCTCCCTTCTCACCAGATACTCCCTAAAAGAAAATAATGGCCACGTGATCCTGCTCTAGCCAATTAGTTCGCTAAGGAGGCCTCTGGGAAAGATTGTATTCTCTGATAAAATAAGGAGACGTGAGAGAATAGTTCTCTCACCAACATGACTGTCTTTGGGCCCATTCTTGAAGGATGAGGTGTTTGGAGCTCTGACAGCCTTCTTGTAACCAGATGGGGGATCACAGAGACATAATCCCAGTGATCTAACATTGTAGGGCTTCTCACCTCCATTTGAATTCTTTCAAAAGTAAATTACAGATTGTTAATATGGTTTAAATCACTGCGAGTTGAATTTTCTCCTTTTTGTAGCTGAAAACATTCCTAATTGATAAAGCATGGTATAGATAAGACATGTTCAATATGTCTTATCTATAATATATATCAGTGAACACTGTATCTCATTGCTTGGCGATGTAGACAGATACACAATAATCAAACAGTAATTGTGGGATTTAATGAACAAATCAATATCATTGTGATTATTATCCTTTTTCTAATGCAGCCTACAGACTGGATATTTAATTTTTAAACAAATGGTATGCTATGTGAAATTAAGGATGGAGCATAATAATGAAATATAGAGAACGTAATGAAATCAATCACTTCTGACCATTGGCGAGAGATTGGAAAGGGATTTTGTATGTTCACAATTGTGGCAAACGCTATAGTTTGGCTGATAGATACCATTCCCAACTCACTTCTTTTATACTGTTAACACCTACGGAAGCAGTGAAAGCTAAACTCTGCATTTCCCAGCCTCCCTTGAAATTTGAGGGCAATGAGTGGTATTATGATATATATTAATTTTTGTCTACAGTTCCTGGCTCCCAACACCTCTAGCCCCTGTTACAGTATTTTGTTATAATGGTGGGTGTGTTAGGCCTCAGGAGCAGACCTTAAGAAACAACCTCTCTAACCTGCTCCTGCCCTCCTTTCACCTGCCCCAAGGCAAGACTCTAATCTTTTCCCCTCCTTTCTGACTGTGAGTCTTAGGACCCTCCCCTGAGAGGGACCTGCCCCATATCCTGAGGGAAGGAATGGTAACATCCTGAAGCTTCCATAAAAACCCAAGAGGGCTGGCGCAGTGACTCCTGCCTGTAAGCCCAGCACTTTGGGAGGCCGAGGTGGGCGGATCGCCTGAGGTCAGGAGTTCAAGACCAGCCTGGCCAACATGGTGAAACCCTGTCTCTACTAAAAATACAAAAATTAGCTGGATGTGGTGATGGGCACCTGTAGTCCCAGCTATTTGGGAGGCAGGAGAATCACTGCCTGGGAAGCGGAGGTTGCAGTGAGCCGAGATCATGTCACTGCACTCTAGCCTGGGCAACAGAGACAGACTCCATCTCAAAAACAAAACTAAACAAAACCAAGAGGACCGGACGTTCCTGGAGGATGGTGTGCCCCAGGAAGGTACGGAAGCTCCACATCCTTTCCCCACACCTTTCCCTGTAAATCTCTTCATCTGCATCCTTTGTAATATCCCTTTATAATAAACTGGTAAACAAAAGTGTTTCCCTGAGTTCTGTGAGCTGCTCCAGCAAATTAATTGAACCCAAAGAAGGGTCATGCGAACCCCAACTTGAGGCCAGTTAGTCAGAAGTTCTGAAGGTCTAGACTTGCGACTCATGTGGCGGACAGGGGTAGCCTTAGGGACGGAGGCCTCAGTCTGAGGGATCTGATGCCATCTCCAGGTAGACATTGTTAGAACTGAACTGGTGAACACCTAGCTGGTGTCTGCTGCAGAGTTGATTGCTTGTTTGCTGGAGGGGAAATATCCCATGTACCCTGGAGTCACAGAAGTCTTCTGTGTTGATTGTTAGTGTGTTGTTGTGAAAGCAGAGGATAAACCTGGTTAAAGACTCCAGAAACACCCTTTAACAGTACCGGCCATTGAAGGGTGCTGGTACCATCACCTCCACTTCTTCTTTCTTCCAGCCCAGAGAATGGATGTGATAGCACCTCGCAGCACAGCATTCATTGTGAAGCCATGAGGCGACAGGCATGAGGAGGAAAGCCAGCACACGAACCATGGTAGAATGAAGTGGTGAAAAGAGTCTTCCTCTTCACTATCTGATCTAAGCTCCTTGCACTTCTCGGGGTAAGATCAATAACCCTCACCTGGTTAAGTCACTGCTGTTACTTGCTACACTATTCATACCAACTCTTCTGTTACAAGAGGCCAGCACCACAACAAAGACACAGAGCGTGGGGACACGAAACAGAACCAGGAAAGAACGTAACAGTGTCGAGGGAGAATTTATTCTCAAGCAAACGGTGGCTGTGGAGGCATTCATTGTCCACATTGTGTATTGCAGAAGATGGACCCTCCTTTGAGTGTGGCAATAGAAACAGGAACAGCTATCAAAATGGTTTATAAAATGTTTCTTCTTAAAGGCTCAACTTTGATCAATTCAGAGAGGCAGAAATTCTCAGCATTATGAAATAGCCTGATACAAAAAGGTTCCCCTTAAATACAAACCAGCAAGAGAGAGATGCAGGCAGGTGGGAGGTCCAAATGAGAACCAGTAGATAACAAAAGAGAGCCTTTAAGAAGGAGCAGGGAGGAGAGATTTTTCCTTAACTTCTCCTGGATGTGGAGCTCATCTTTTCTTTGCCGATGAAAAAATATGTGATTTGTTCCTCAACACATGCTGTGAGATATCCCAAGAAATACCCTGCCAGCTGAAAACCTACAATCACAGTTCTCAGTACAAATACAGTGAATGAGGTTTAAAAAACATAGTTTGAGATCATGATAAGTTCACCCGTTCTGCCATTTCCTTCCTCCCTTCTTTTCTAAATTGCCTTTCCTTTCACAAATCCCTTCTTAAGACTAATTTAAAGGGGTATTGCTACGATCTGTTACTGCATTGAATCCATTCCATACATGGGGGAAAAAAATCTCAAGGGACAGTGATCTCTCAGGTTTCCTGGACTCCATCTCCAGTAGTCTATGAGTGAGACAGTGTATTGCTTTTAGAATGCTAACTCTCCTATTTGTATGCATATATTTACCATAGCTATCCCAATATCCTATTAAATCAGAGTTGCCCATTTCATTTTCAGTGAACTTTCTTTCATGTGTTTGATAGACTCAAGACACCCCCTCCACCCCACAGAAATTGTATTTGTCTAGTTCATACTATTTCTAAACATAATGATTTGTATGAATAAATTCCCCAGGAGCTCTCATGGAAATGAGGTAGACACAGTCTGTGACCTGCTCCCAGTAGTGCTGTCTGCATTATTCATTTAAAGTTTGCAAATTACTTTGGACTATGAAGTACCATATAGTTTCTATGTTTTATTCTTTTATGAGTTAAGGTAGCATACAAATATTAAATTAATAACTTATTTATAAAGAAAAAAGTGAAGTGTTAAATCAGATTTAACATAGCAAATACTTCATATTAAACCATCAAAATTGAAAATGTCCATAATACATAATATATATATACTTTTGCTACATGACCCGGTTTACATTTTAAAGCAGCGCATAATTATGTCTAATACTGAATCGGTACCACGCTTCTGCTGCTTTTAAGTTATTTGTTTCTTCCATGTCAAAAATCAGCTCTGGTTTTTATCAACATTATGACCTTAATTTTGTTTTTTGTTTTTTATTTTCCCATAATATGTGGAAAAATGAGTACTGTGGGTACTAAAGAAAGAGATAGAACATTTTATGTATAATATTTGCCACCAATAAGTCTTCTAAGAAAATTCACAAAGGTTTATTTCTACAGCATTTTAAAATCTTAAGTCTCTCCAGCACCAAAATAAGATGCATTGCAAGGATCAAATGAATATAGTTTTATACATTTTAACATAATAAAATGATCATACAGGAGAAAATCAAAATTGAAAATACTTAATTGGTATTATAATACTAAAAGGGGCTTAACAAGTCCCTCTTGCATTTAATTTTCCTGAAGAAAATAATTTCATATTATAACCCTGGTAAAATGGTAGAGGGAAAATGCTTCTTCCCCAGGTCCCTGGTTTTCCTCAAGAAGAATTTTCCCTCAATGCACCTGTACTCTGTTCCCTCCTCTGAGCCCCTGGGGCAATTAGAGAATCTGGAAGAAACATCCTGTGTATACCTGGTTTGCTCTGCTCTTCACTTATGGGCAAATCCCCCACATGGGGCAGGAGGGCCCATGTGCTGCCCAGAATGCCTTCCCCATCCACACTGCTGAGACTGAGATAGGTGGACAAATCTGCTGAGCTCTGGGGTTCAGTTAGCAGACCTGTTTGCCCCTCACTAAGCTATAGCCTTCAAGTTAGCCTTTATCAGGAAGAAACATGGCATTTTGTTCTCCGTCTGCCACTTTTCCCCCTCAATTAGCTCAGATTTCAGATGGGAAAGAGGAGTACCATTTATTGGCCCCCTTCAGAGACCCCAAGATGAACTAACACAGAGTGAATGTTAGCACATTCATTTAAATGTCAGTGAAATATTACTGTTTATTGATCAATGTGCTGGCCACACCAGGGTTGTACTATGGAGTCATGTGGAAAAGAGGGAGTTGTAAGGGAGGCAGATCACTTGAGGTCAGGAGTTCAAGACTAGCCTGGCCAACATGGTGAAACCCCATCTCTACTAAAATAAATATTATAAATATTATAAATAAATAAACATTGCACTCCAGCCTGGCTCATAGAGTAAGACTTCATCTCAAAAAAAAAAAAAAAAGAGGAACTAATTTTTAGCAGTCGGCACTGAGTTAAATTGTCAAAGATTGTATCTTAAATACTGTACTTGGTTGATTTGCCAGTCTGAGTGAATGACTGGATGAAAAGAGATGCTATTATATTTCACTACTTTTGCCTTTGAAAGATCCATGTCTCTGTGTATTAAGCAGCTAAAGAGCAAGGGCAAGGTGACAGGAGGCAGAAGATACAGGAAGAGTAGAGTTAAGAGCAGCAGTCAACATCAATCATGTCAGCAGGCAGACAGCAGAGTTGAGTAGGAGGGAGAGAGAGGGAAAGAAGGAGACAGAGATGGACAGAGAGAGGAAAGAAGATAAGGAGAGGGAAATAGAAGACTAAAATTTTGTATGCTGCCCTGACTTTGAGCCCCACATGTCCCAAAGGCCTAACTTTGGGTCACCTTCACACTCTGTAGTAGCTCACTCCCCTATCCAGTGAAGCCCCTGCACTTCTGCATACTCCTTGGAGAAACCCTGGTCTTTTCTCTCTGAGCTGTGGATCTCACATCTTTCTCATCTTAGAGTTACCCTATTAAATCCCAAGTAGTAACAGACTTCTTTTTCTCCCAAGTAAGACCATTCCAGGTAGCAGTTTTCCTAAAAGCTTACAGGATGACAAGTGAGGGGGACTGCAGTTTGGCACTTCATAGCAATTCACCCAAAATGGAATACTGGGCTTCCTAATCCTGGAACTCCCTGCCATGGGAATTTCCCACAGGCTGCTGTCTCCTTAGGGAATTCTGCTTACTGCCAATGCGTATAGCCAGGCCAGTCCCTCCCTCCCCTCCTCCAATGACTTCTCCTGCACCCCTAGCTTCTTCTGAATCCCTTAACACCTCTCTCTTAGGCTGCCCTTGGAAAGGAAAGTCTCTGTTCTGTTCTCTGTATTGTTTGGCATTTCAGCATTCACCCTGTGTCTCCCTGTTGTTCACCCTCTGGGGTGATCATGACCAAAGACATTAGGAGAGTTTTTTTGAGTCCCACTCTTTGCCCCAGTTAAAGAACAAAGTGATCTTCCTAAAGGAAGTTAGATTTGTGTCTTTCTAAAAAATTAACTAGCTCAAATGGCAGTTTGCTTTTGAAAAACATAAAATAAACTTATTTAAATTATATTATTAGAAAGGAAACCTCTTTAAGAACAACACATTTTCATCTATTTAGCATGAATTCTATATTGCCTTAAAGAAATACGTTGAGCCAAAACGTTAAAATAAGAATCCCATATAATTACTGGTCTAAGAAAAAGCATGTAAAATACACTGCTCAACTGCCTTCAGAGAGATCTACCTTTTCCAAAAGGAGTCAAAACTGGCTTCTGACCATCAATCAGAATGCACTGCGTTCAGGAGTGGAAGGAACCTGAGTTCAGGGAGTCAGAAACCTGAGTTCAAACACAGAGACTGGATCTTGGACATACTAATTATGACTCAAATATAACCTATTTACACTTAACGGTACCTGTATCTAATAAAATTATTTACCATTCTATATGACCATTTGCCTGAGATGATATGAATCAGTTCTTTTATTCATATTAGTAAGTGGTAGAGTTTGAATTAATGATAGTGCTTGGATTGTAATGAATTTTCCTGAATGTTAAGTACTTGTTTCTTTATACCAGGCGCCTCCTAGTGGTAGAAATGCAGCAAAAAGGAGACTGAATCCAGTAATTTTTCTTCCAGGTATGAGGACACATGGTAGATTTCAGCTTAACTTTGTCTGACTTTTCTGTTAATTGATTAGCATCTCAAATGTCTTTACTCTTAACACATTAACATGGGCACAGGATTGGCTTAGCAAAGGTATACTGAAAGTGGCATTAAGCCAGGAGAAGCCCACATCCTATTTTTGCTATAAGCTCCCTGTCGCTTAATTATATTTCTTCCTTTGCTTTTGTTTTCACATATGTGGCCATTATTTCTTTCATGGTCATGATTCTCAATCAGAAATTATGGAAAGGTATTTACTTCTAAGTTTTAAGTTTTTATTTACATTGCTTTTGATCTGAAAACATTGCAAGTCTTATTTCACCCTGGACATAGCTTAGAAAACAAATAATTATGGTGTAGCAAAGAGAGGAAAAACCTGATTTCCTTGATTCAAAGGAGGCTTTGAGTCTGGTTAAATAGAGAATAAACATCCGGTGTTTGATTGATGCCTTCTAACTTGCAATTTTGTATGCAAAGAGACAGAAAAGAGAGAGACACAAATAGAAGCTCAATGCCACATCTAAACACAGCGGTAGAAGTCAGTAACACCCACTTCTGGGCTTGGCATAGCTGTTAAACTGTTGCTTGATTTTGGAGAAGTAACAACATAAAATGAGGAATCTGGCCATCCTTCCATTCTCTCTTTCAAACAAAGCTGTATGGTTGTCTTAGTTCCTTAGGGCTGTTACTAGGTTGGTATAAAAGTAATTGATGTTTTTGCCATTACTTTAGTAGCAGAATACCACAACAGAATACCATAAATATATGTAACAGAATACTTAATACTATATAACAGAATACCATAAATCAGGGGTCTTATAAACCATAAAAATGTATTTCTTACAGTCCTAAAGGCTGGAGAATCCAAGATCAAGACACTGGCAGATTCAGTGTCTTGTGACCACCAGCTTTCTGGTTCATAGACAGCTGTCTTGTCTTGTGGTATCTTCACAAGGCAGAAGGGGTGAGGGAGCTCTCCGGGATCTCTTTTATATAAGTACCGTGTGCTAACCGATTGCACTACCGGAGCTCTTGGGATCTCTTTTATAAGGGCACTAATCCCAGTATGAGGGCCCTGTCCTTATAACCTGATCATCTCCCAAAGTCCCCACCTCTGAATACCATCACATTGGGAGTTAGGTCTCAATGTTTGAATGTTGTGAGGGATACAAACATTCCGCATATAGCAATGATTTACATAAAGTTTGTGGCATTGAGGGAACATGTTCTCTTTCCGGGTCCATGAGGTGGGGTAGTTTTAAGGGCAAGAACTTCCCAGCACCATGCCCCCCTCCCATCTCTCTTCATCCAGGAGTTTTAATGGTTTATGTTTGAATTTCAAGAGCACGGGAAGAAACTAAAAGTCATCACTCCAGCAGAAGTTCTAAGGAACTCCTTTCATTGGCCAGAGGAACTTGGGAAGGGGGGAATGTCTCCCAGGATAAATTCCCCTGTTCCTTCACCCACGCTGGATTTCCAGCTCTCTGGAATCCCCTCTCGCATGGTGGGAGCTCCCTTTTCCCTCTAGGATTTCTCCTCTGGAACCCCCTTCCATACTCTTTGTGGAAGTCTTTCTCTTCTTCTCCTTTCCTTCTCTTTTCTCTACCTCAATAAAATCACCGTTCTGCAACACTTCTTGGGTCCGATATTCACTTTTATGAGCATGTGACCTGCAGTGGTCCCATCGCTTATTCTTTAAGAGGTTGGAGATCAAGAACCCACAGCATTCTCTTGGGGGAGCTGTGCCTGACCAGCACCCAAGAAAAAACCCAGTTACAGAATGAGACTGATAAAGTAATTACCAGTAGCCAATCAGGCTGGTATCAGAAAATTTTGTTAGCTACATGAGATAAGCTTTTTGCAGATTAAATAAACCACAGCAGGAATATAGGTGAATGAATGCACCACTGTGCCACTGATTAACTTTTCTCCCATTTCTTATTCATATACTACTTAGATAAAAATAATAATCTTTAATTTTTTTTAAGCCATAATAATAATTCTGTGGCACTAATCAGCACTAATCAGTGCAGGATAAGGATAGAACAATCTGATGTCAGGCTTCCAAATGTACTAAATTAATCCAAACCATCAGTTTTAAATCATCTATTTCCCTACCCAGGTTCTACATAATTTCTATTCTGCCATCTTAGAAGTTATTTAGTTTAAAAAAAGCTTGATAGATTCAAATCTACAGTAAATGTCTGACAAGCTCTTTTAAGATGAATTACAGGGAACAATTGATTTACCAGGTGCATGCTAAGGTCGAGACCCTAAACATAACATGGTACAATTAACCTAACTCCAATTACTTTTTTCTTTAATATTAAAAAGAATTTATTTTTTTTGTCTAGGTACTTTCCCAGATTTTCTTGGATTAAATGTTGACATGTAATAAATGTAAGTAGAAACATCAGAAATAGCATAATGATTTGCTGCTACCAAGACAGAATTGATTTGAATTTGATTTTGCCATAGAAATACCTCCTATGAGAGGAAGGCTAGCTGTAGTGTAGGACAGACAGATCTGAGCATTGCCACTCACTGGTTTTCTTATCTTAGATAAGTTACTTAGTGACATGGTTTGGCTGTGTTCCCACCTCCCATTCTCTCTTCCAAACCAAGCTGTATGGTTTGTAACTCATCTTGAATTTAACTCTCGCAATTCCCATGTGGAGGAACCTGGTGGGAGGTGATTGAATTATGGGAGTGGGTCTTTCCTGTGCTGTTCTCATAAAAGTGAATGAGTCTCATGAGATCTGATGGCTTTTTTCTTCAGAGTCTCCCTGCACAAGCTCTCTCTTTGCCTGCCACCATGTGAGATGTGGCTTGCTTCTCCTTGCTTTCCACCATGATTGTGAGGTCTTCCCANAGATGGGGTTTCACCATTTTGGTCAGGCTGGTCTCGAACTCCTGACCTCAGGTGATCCGCCCACCTCAGCCTCCCAAAGTGCTATGATTACAGGCGTGAACCACTGCACCTGGTTGATCTGATAGCTTTAAACACAAGAGTTTTCCTGTACAAGCACTCTCTCTGCCTGCTGCCACCCATGTAATACATGACTTGCTCCTCCCTGCCTCCTGCCATGATTGTGAGGCTTCTCCAGCCATATGAAACTGTGAGTCCAATTAAACCTCTTTCTTTGTAAATTGCCCAATCTCAGGTATATCTTTGTCAGCAGTGTGAAAATGGACTAATACATTTGGCTGGTGTCTAAAACTCAATATGCTCATCTGCAAGGTAGAGATAATAATCTCTGACCATAGTGTTATTCCAAAGGCTAAACGAGATAATATATGTATTAAATATTAATACATAGCCTTTACTCTAAAGGCTAAATGAGATAATATATGTATTAAAACCATGCCTGGCATGTAGTAATTGCTCAATAAATGGTGGCTACTATTGTATCAATAATAATGTTTCTCTTCTATTATTCTAGAATCAGTTAGCAAGAAATAATTCAACACATTCAAACTTACAATAAACGTCTGACCTACCCTTTTGAGATGAATTGTTATATGAAACTAAAACGAACCTTCTTTTAAAAACATGATTATTCAACATGCAATCTATTATGTTTTCCACAGTTCCTTTTCAAAGAAAAGATAAATTCTGACCAAGCTTTTCATATAAATAAAAATGTCAGACCGAACCCTAATTTTGATGTGTTGATCAGCTTACTATATTGAACAAAACGGTAGCCAATAAAGATTTTCCAATGAACATGATCTTTGATACTTTGATACATTTTAATGAAAATCAAACAATGGAGAAGTGAGAGGAATACACATTCACTCTGAGCTCAAGAAATCTAAGAGCGAAGCCTCCAAAAGTGAGATTTTTCTTGCTCTAATTAAGTCCAACTCTAACTTTGTTTTCTTTCTCTCTCCCTATTTCTGAGTTTATTTTGACAATCTAGTTTAGTAGCCACCTTAGCAGAGTCAAAAATACCGGACTCACAATTTGAGGCCCAGATGGTCCTATTAAGTAACTTTAAGATGCGAAAGTGCTTTGGGTTCTATGGAGCACTTTGGGTTCATTAGTACAATCTTGAAATCCTTCTTAAAAAACATTAACTCATACATGCAATCAAAGCGCTAACTGATTTATATCAACTCTAGCTAACAATTACTTTTGAAAATGAGTTTTGTGGATAAAATACAAAACACACTAGTCTGAAAAAATATCCATGACCTTCTAATTCTTCATATTATTGTCCATATTTATCATTGCAACAATAAAGACACATCTGAGTATCAAATGTTTAAGAAAGCCTCCTGACAAAACAGTAAATTAAATGGAATATTTACCCAGGTTTCCACTAAAATAGTCTATATCAGACTTTAGAATTGATGTAAAAACCCACACACACTGTTTTACCTTGATCAGTTTGCAGAAACTGAATACATATTACTTCTCTTATTTAAATTTTAAAATATCTTCCAGGGAAGAATTTAAATGACAGGTTTAGAATGTTGCTTCTTCAGTCTACAGCAAGAACTTAGTATTTAGGCAAAGACCCAGTGAGAGAGATGCTACACGGTCGTTACTCAATAGCGACATCTGCTGATCTCCCAGGAGTACGGTTTCCCACATTAGGAAGCTCTGCTCTTTGTCACTGAGGTAGCTGGAATGACAGTCAACTCTCAGGCATAATGAGGCTTATTCTCTAGTTTGTGGGTTTTCTAGGTCTTTAGTGACTCTTCATTCTCTCACCTGTGCTCTGCCTATTGGCTCAAAGACTAATCTTAGCTTTCTTACCAGAAGTTAAGCAAGTAGAGAATATAAATTGAACCTCATGTCAATCAATATTGTTTCTGTTATTCAAAGGTTTAAAAGATACTGTTTCCTGGCTGGGTGCGGTGGCTTATGCCTGTAATCCCAGCACTTTGGGAGGCTGAAGTGGGTGAATCATCTGAGGTCTGGAACTCGAGACCAGACTGACCAACATGGTGAAATCCCATCTCTACTAAAAATAAAAAACTTAGCTGGGTATGGTGGTGGGCAGCTGTAATCCCAGCTACTCAGGAGTCTGAGGCAGGAGAATCACTTGAACCCAGGAGGCAGAGGTTGCAGAGAGCCAAGATTGTGCCATTGCACTCCAGCCTGGGCAATAAGACTGAAACTCCATCTCGAAAAATAAAAAAAGATACTGTTTCCTTACAGAAGAATTCCAAATAATTATGTATTTCCCCCTCTCCCACTGCACCAAAGAGGGAATTTATCACCCTAACCCTTGAAGATGGACTGGACTAAGTGACTCACTTGCAAAGACTAGAGCATGGAAAGGGAAAAATAGTACCTTTTCAGTGGAGAAGCCTGGCAGGTGCCACCTTAACCAGGTGACTCAGGTGAGCATCACCAATAATGTCATATGGACACCAAGTATCCCTGATATTATATGAAAAAAGGGCACTTCACCACCATGGTTTTCCTTCCAAAATCCCATAACCTCAACAGACCAACCCAGATTGGGGGCTGTCCTACAAAATCCCTGACCAGAACTCCTCAAAACTGTCAAAATCATGAAAATCAAGGAATGACTGAGAAATTGTTGTAGAGCACAGGAGACTACAGAGACCTGAGGGTTAAATGCACCACAGTATTCTGCACGGGATCCTGGTGCTGAAAAAGGATTTTAGTAGAAAAACGGGGATATCAGTTTGGTGGAAGTCTGGGGTTTAGTTAATAGTACAGTATCAATGTTGGTCTTTTTAGTTTGGACAAATTTACCATTGTATGTTAGTACAATGATAACACTAGGGGAAACTAAAACTGAGTGAAGGGTATATGGGAGCTCTTCACAGTGTCTTTGCAAATTTTCTGTAAATTTCCAAGTAGTCCAAGATATAATTTATGAGATAGGTGCTTTAACCAACTAAGCCATAGAGCCACATCAAAGATATAATTTAGAAAAATATTAAGAACTTGCTCTACATCCTTCTCTGTGCTGGACATTCTTGTGGATAACACCTCACATTTTTTAAATAGAGATTGGGCCTCACTATGTTGCCCAGGTCTCAAACTTCTGGCCTCAAGTAATTCTCCTTCCTCAGCTTCCCAAAGTGCTGGGATCACAGGCATGAGCCAATATGCCCAACTACACCTCACATTTGAAGGACATGGCACAGATTAGAATGTGTTTTCAGATGATTTTTCTCATGTAAACTTCCACAACAGCCCTGTGAGGTAGGCCTGATGGGATTATTTCCATCTAGAGATGAAAAAGCAAACTCAGGGAAGTTTTATCCTGCTAAAAGTCATACAAAGGAATTAAACAAAAAGCCAGAACCCACCCACAGGACTCATGGCATCATCTTCAAAATACTTTCTACTCTTCACAACAAGTTTCTCATCATTAAATTCTAATAAAGAAGAGGGAGGAGGAAGATGGCAGATTGGAGACAGGGCTAATGTGCAGCTTCATTTGGACAGACAGAACATGTGGAGACTCACACCATGGACTTTTGCTCCAAGAACCACCACAGGAAAGTACAAGGAAAACCAAACAATTCATACATCCTTTGAAAGAAGTGGCAGGCCGCAGCAAATTCCCGAGACAGGTGAAAAACTGAGTTCCCAAAATGTGAGAGGAGGGGCAAACCTGCCTCCAAACACATGTCCCCACTGGGGAACCTGAAAATCCAGATTGTGGGAGAAGGATTTAACCTTACCTAAAGCCAAAACAGATTTAGCATGAATATAAAATCAGAAGCAGTAGTGGAAAGAGCCTTGTAGGCGCTCCCCGTCTCCAACTCCAGGTTGGAGTTGTTGCTCTTCACAGGTAATATTATCATATATCTAGAAAACCCTAAAGACTCTTCCAAAAAGTTCCTAGATCTGATAAATGAATTTAGCAATGTTTCAGATGCAAAATCAATGTCCATAAATCAGTAGCTCTGCTGTACACCAACAATGACCAAGCTGAGAATCAAATCAAGAACTCAACCCCTTTTGCAACAGCTGCAAAAAAATAAAATAAAATACTTTGGAATATAACTAATCAAGGAGGTGACAGATCTCTACCAGGAAAACTGCAAAATGCTGCTGAAAGAAATTATAGATGACACAAACAAATGGAAACACATCCTATGCTCATGGATGGGTAGAATCAATATTATGAAAATGACCATACTGCAAAAAGCAATCTACAAATTCAATACAATTCTCATGAAAATGCCATCATCATTCTTCACAGGACTAGAAACAAATATCCCAAAATTTATATGGAACCAAAAAAGGGCCCACATAGCCAAAGCAAGACTAAGTGAAAAAAACAAACCTAGAGGCATCATATTACCTGACTTCAAACTATACTACAAGGCTATAGTTTCCAAAACAGCATGGTACTGATATAAGAATAGGCACATAGACCAATGGAACAGAATAGAGAATCCAGGAATAATGCCAAATTCTTGCATCAGAAGCAGCAACCAGCAATTAGAACACAAATCCCTGATATTTGGAGGGCAGAGTCCTTATTGCCCACCCTGGCTCTCACTAAGTGCATATAAGATGCTCCAAAACTCCTCCTCACAACTGCCTGCCACAGGACTGGGAGTGAAGGACGGGTATCCACTACTGAAGGAAGAGCTGAAATTTACCAGAATTAACTGCAATTTACCTTCCAAAATTTCCTCTGGAATTTGCAAGGCTTGAATAGACTCCAAAGTTCCAAAATAGTTACATCAGACAAACACTGTATAATTGTTAAGGTGTACAGACTAATTCCTGATGCTTTCTATTTCTCCATCTTCCCAAAGTACTCTTTCCTGGAACTATTTTTTAGGTCTAATTTTTCTACTCACACATTTTAAATTTTACATGAATAAGAACACATGCTATCGTTTTAGTGAAGCCTTTGTTGTTGTTGTTGTTGTTTTAGACAGAGTCTCACACTGTCACCCAGGCTGTAGTGCAGTGGCACGATCTCAGCTCACTGCACTCTCCACCTCCTGGGTTCAAGCAATTCTCCTGCCTCAGCCTCCTGAGTAGCTGGGACTACAGGCATGCGCCACTGTGCCCAGTTAATTTTTTTGTATTTTTAGTAGAGACACGGTTTAGTGAAGGCTTTTATTCTGTGAATTTCCCCTTCTCCTACATGATCTCTCTTATTCCTTCAACAATCTGGTTTTTTTCTTCATGTTTATGTAATCATTCATATATCACGACATAAACAATGCTTGTTTATATCACTTATGTATATAAACAAGCATTTACATATAAATGTATAAAATATGCTTATATTAATATTCCCAAACTTGCTAATTTAATATTTATACACTGTTCTATTCCAAAAATGCATTTAATGTAGCTCTTACAGTCACTGAATAACCAAAGTTCCATATAGTGTATGGACATTCAAAAATGTTTTAAACGTATACATAGCTATTGCAAGCACAGCATTTTAAAATAGTAGGGAGTAGTTTTATTTCTAATGACAAATCAAATGTTATCTGAAGCATTTTGGGAAATATTTTAATTCTTTGAATTAAAATTAATGCTTTGATTGTCAGGGTATATTGTTTGCACCCTGCTAGGAACAAATGGAAATATTAGGCTCAATAATATGTATTTATTTTTCTGTGCAATGTCTATATTTTATGCTCCTTTCCGACAGGAAGACCTCATTATGAAATTATTAATATCATTGCCTATAAAAGAGTTATTGGCAATTAACTATTCTTTCATTATACTTAATTTAAACTATTTCTTACCTTTTGAAGGATATCATGATTTCAACAAATAATTGTTTGCTTTTTATTTTTAAGAGAGTTACCCTGTAAATTGACGTGTATTTCTTCAGAAATAAAGATCACAGAACAAGTGAAATTATAATACATCAAAAAATGTCATTTTCATTTTTTATTTAAGAAAGAAGTGATATTAACATCATAAGACATTGCAAAAAAACTTTGCTTCCTAAAGTTAAATAGAAATGAGCTACATTAATTCAATGCCTTTGAAAGAAAATTTCAGTTTAAGAACTCATTATCATAAATTTAAGTCAGACATGGCAAATATGTAGACACATACTTTATAAGTAATTTTTATTTTGATGTCAGTTCCAGGCAGGTGACTCACAAGCTTTTAATTTCTAATAACAGCAATAATGATGTTTATCCTTTACCCTAAAAAACAGAGAATAGGTTTTAGACACAACACTCTGAGGAGCCAGCCTGGACTTATGCAAGAGAAAAAGAGTATTTCTCCTTGTATATTGTCACCCACCTGATATGCTTTCTAGGTCAGAAGTTCCAGAGAGAGAAAGATAGGGTCTGGTTTAGGGACCCTGCCAGGTTGACAAGATCTGGCAACTTTTTGTTCTCCAGATTTCTGAGACATGTAAATTAGGCTTTGGAATCCTCTCATCTTGATTAAAGAACTGTTCCCCATCCCTTCAGAAAGGTGAAAAGTTTTCTCTACTTCAGGATGATTAAAATATCCTGTTTTCACTCTACCAGATGTAAAGAGTAGGGCTAGGCTCAATAATACGCTGTTCAATTTTTATCAGGCCTTTCCCACCAAGATCCTGGGATAACACCAAAGTTGGTGGAGGGGCTCACCTGTTGTCACTGCTTCCCAGGCTTTTCTCTCAGCTCTTCTGTCCCCTGGTACAAAGCGCCAGCTGGTTTTCATGGCTCTGTTCCTTGGACTTATGATTGAATTATTTGTTCAGAATGAATCGCTCCATATCTGCCACCAGGCAGCGCTTTAGACATACTGGTCACAAACTCCAAACCAAATAACCCTGGGGTCAGTTGTTCATAATAAAGGAAGTAATTATTCACAATCATCTGCTAATTGCTGAAGAGTGATTCAAATTTTGCTAACCAGTCACTAATGACAGCTTTGCTCTCAAATTGCCTATGATAGGGTCTCATCTGACTCCAATCTTGCCTTTTTTTTGAAATTATTGCCTAAAGCTGACACACACAAAAAATCACATTTCATTAATATTTAAAATTAAAATCAATGATTACTTTAGCACAGTGACAGAATGCTGCTGCTGAATGCCACTGAATTTCTCATTAATATTAATTTGCAGTTTGTAGAGAAATGGCTTAACAACTGAGCAACACACATTTAATTCAAATATTGATTAACTGAGCCATAAATCTGTGCTTATGAAATAAATTGCTTTTAACTGTGCTTAATTTTTATGGTCTTACCATTTTCAAATTTTATCATACTTCAGTAATAACATGTACTTTTTCTAGTCGGTTGGTTATTAGCAAATATTTGCCAATTTGCTGATCAGCACAAATATGTTTTAAGTTGCCAGGAATGATATAAAATTTTCCAATGATTTCTTACCTAAAGGCTTATAGCCCTAATGTCAATATTATCATCATTAACCATGATTTACTCAATATGTTTTAAGAACCTGGGACTGACCTAAGAATATGATTTTCCTTAGTATAGGAGAATGATGCTATCGACTGGAAATTAGTAGAATATTTAATTTGAATTGTTTTTCTTGATTGCAGTCATTAACTTCCACTGTGTTTAAGATATTAACACACACATTGTGTTTTTATTACTAGATGGAAATGTTACACAAATTTTAAACATTAATTTAAAATGTCCCACCTCTAACTGGATACTTCTGAACATTCCAAACATAAAACCTTCTTCCCATAAAGGAACAATTTTATTTTTCTATTAACAAGTATTTATTAAATGGATAAAGCATTATACTAACTGTTGCTGTGGGGTATATAGATGAATAACACCCATTCTTAAACTTCAAGATATCTTAGTAGTAACTAGGAAAATAGATGAGGCGTGTATGCAATTATCAGAATGCAAATTCTACTTTTTATTCTTCATTTATTATTTATTTTTATAAATGTGTAATCTGTGTAGGTTTGTAAGAATCAGTGAGAGAAGGAGAGAGAGTAAACAAAGTTATTGTAGAGATAAAGCTTCTTTTAGGAGTCTGTCATATTT
The DNA here is from genome assembly GCF_001604975.1 of Cebus imitator. Classification (NCBI taxonomy): domain Eukaryota; kingdom Metazoa; phylum Chordata; class Mammalia; order Primates; family Cebidae; genus Cebus; species Cebus imitator. The sequence continues at coordinate 2,076,203 of NW_016107460.1, read as the reverse complement.
GGATCCTCCTTTACTGAAAAACCCACATACACCATACCACAGAAGAATGCAAACTTTATTGTGTGTCATCTGGAGGACTTGTTAAAATACAGACTGCTGGGCCCCATCCAATCAATCTCAGAGTTTTGGATTAACTAGGTTTAGGGTGGGGCCTGCTAATTTGCATTTCTAGCAAGTTTTCCGGTGATGCTCAAGCTTATCATCTAGGGAATCACACTTTAAAAACTTTAATTAGAGACTTTCAAAATCGGTCAGCAGTAAAAAATTACATATGGAATATTTTCTTTTCTTTTTAAACTATTTTCTTTTTTCTTCCCCCTCCTCTTCTCCTTTATAACACAAAACTTCCTCCTCTTGCACTCTTATGAGATTCAGTGGCTCTGTGCCAGAGATTAAAATGTCAGATGGGAGTCTGCAGTTCAGGCCTGTAATCCCAGCATTTTGGGAGGCCGAGGCAGGAGGATCAGTTGAGGTCAGGAGTTCGAGACCAGACTGACCAACATGGTAAAGCCTCGTCTCTACCAGAAATACAAAAATTAGCCTGACTTGGTGGCTTGTGCCTGTAATCCCAGCTACTCTGGAGCTGAGGCAGGAGAATTGCTTGCACCTGGGAGACAGAGGTTGTAGTCAGCCAGCTACTGCACTCCAGCCTGGGCGACAGAGCGAGATTTTGTCTTTAATCAACACTTTTTAAGAGCTATGCTGTGTTTTGCTGATATCTGGGTTAGTTAATTTTCCTTTTCACTATATTGGTGAAGAGAATTGGGCAAACATGGTAGATAAGTGTAAGATAAAGGTATTGATTAGATAAAATGGAGAATTAATTTAGACTCTTTGATTTGATTCGTTGATAGGCATGCAAACTCCCCTTCATATACCAGGTGAGGTTCCTTAGGCATCTACTGGGGGCAGAGTTTAGAATACTCTTAAAGGCCAGTTCTGATTACTGACCAGCCATATGCTTCCAGGGCTGAGGCTCATCAGGAGCTAACAGTGGTGCTGCACAAAGGCTGGCCTCATGGATGACTTGGCATTTCTGTGCTCTATGTTCCACCTCCTCTTCATCATGGATCTTTCCATATTTTTAAGCAACCTCTAGCTTCTATGCTATTTTTCACTCTCACCATCCCTAATCCAGTAACTTACCTTTGTGTTTCCAAAACTGGAATAAGAGGATATCACAAATATGGGGCCGGGCATATAATGAATAATGAAATTACTAACTGTGATATTTAAATTGGAGACCTTGCTATTGTGGGGTTAAATGTGGTATGTATTGAATAAGCAAGGCAACCTTACAGACTGGGACTACAAGAATAGACAAGTGAACACAATTAGAATTTTGCTTTCAGAGAATGAATGAATGAGTCTATACAGGAAAGAGGACACAAGCAGAGCTTTAAAAAGTACATGAATATTTATACCTTAATACTAGACTATGTTTTTATGTATATGCATGGACATATGTGTGCCAGATGAAAGCTGAGGCTGAAAGAGAATAGGAAATATGTTTAAATATATATGGTTTGTCTGAGAATGAGGAATTATTGTATGAGACTTGAACTGAAAAGAAAGTTGATTGTATAGATTCACTGATGGTGGTGTGACACAGCTCAGATAAACATGGCGGCTGTGTGTTATTTTCCAAATTAGATAATGCAACTTCTATACATCTTATTTCATAACCAGGCATTGTTATAGCATTTTGCAGACATTACATTGTGGATGGAGCAATCTGTCCATCTCACAATGTGTCCATGATGAGTTGTTGCATGCCGTGATTTTGATGATGGTTATGTGTGCCTAGCCTCCTTATGTTTTTGCCTCTCCTACAAGCTTGTTTCTTCCTCTTTCTTGTTAATCTAAGACCTATCCACTATTATTTCAATAAATAAATTTCTATTTAAATAATCCTCGGTCTGCTCCTAACAATTGCAATTAAGAACCCTAACTTATAAAGCCGTAAAACTTTATTTCAATCCTTTTCATTGAGCAAGCCTTTAGCTTACTAAAGCACATACATTGTGCCTGATGCTGTGCTGGAAACTGGGAAGACAAAGATGAGTGACATAGTCCTCATCATCCAGGTACTTAGAATCTAGTGGGGGAGCAACAATTGCAAAAATAAATGTTAAAACAAGGATATAATATGGAATTTTCATGAGGGGCCAATGAATTCTTCTCATTGGAAAGGTAGGGGGCTCCATGAAGGCAAAAAGAATTGTTTGAGTGGGGCCTGAAGGACAAATAGAATATTGCCATATTCACAAGAGAAGGCTTTCCTGAAAGAGTGGTGCTATAATCTGAATCTTTGTGTGCCTTCAAAATTCATAAGTTCAAATCCTAATTCCCAAGTTAGAATTAGGAGGCATGGCCTTTGGGAGGCGATTAGGCCATGAGGGTGCAGCTCTCATGACTGGGATTAGTGTCCTTGCAAAGGAGACCTCAAAGAACTCAATAGCCACTTCCTTCCACCTGTGAAATTACAGTGAGAAGGAGCTGTTTATGAACCAGGAAGTGGGCTCTCACCTGACTCCGAATATGCCAGTGCCTTGATCTTGGACTCCCCAGCCTCCACAACTGTGAAAAATAAATTTCTGTTGTTTAAAAGCTCTCCAGTTTACGTATTTTGTTATAGTGGCCCACATGGACTAACACAAGTGGGGTGTAAGAACCAATGTAAGGAGATGAAAGTTCGTAATGCATTTGTAGCCTAGCAGACAGAGTATGTCCAGAATGTTGCAGTTATAAAGCAAGTGCCTAGAAATAAGGCCAGAGTGATAACATGAAATCTGATTATGAAGCTCTGATGATGAAGGTAATGTGTATACCATAATAAAGCATTCATTTATTTGGTAACTACCATCACAGTTTTTATTTTATTTCATTTTATTACTTTTTTTCTTTTCTTCTTTTTTAAAACAAAGATCTCCACTGGATACCTGTTTCACAAACCATCATGGTTTTTAAAGCAAAAAAAATGATAGGACCAAATCTCTGTTTTAGAAAAATAATCTGGTGTCAGTGTGACGGCAGTAAGAACTTGGTCAAGGCAACACCAACAAGAATACATTTGAATGTTTAGCTGAAAAAGTTTTTGCTTACATTCCAAGGGAGAGGTGTACACAACTCAAAACCAAGAAAGCAGTAATACAATCATTTATTTATTTATTTATGTATTTATTTATTTTTGAGACAGAGTTTCTCTCTGTTGCCCAGGCTGGAGTGCAGTGGCACAATCTTGACTCACTGCAACCTCTGCCTACTGGGTTCAAGAAATTCTCCTGCCTTAGCCTCCCAAGTAGCTGGGATTACAGGTGTGCACCACTATTCCCAGTTAATTTTTGTACTTTTAGTAGAGACAGGGTTTCACAAAGTTGGCCAGGCTGTTCTGCAACTCCTGACCTCAAGCGATCTGCCCACCTCGGCCTCCCAAAGTGGTAGGATAACAGGCGTTAGCCACCGAGCCGGGCCCGACCCTTTAACTAAATACCAACTTAGGTAGTACCTAGCTATGTTATCTGAATTAGCCATATATCCTTGGAAAGGTTTCTTTAGTCTTCGTTTACTCATCAATATGAGTACTAATTACATGATAATATGATAATAATTCTTATGTTGTAAGGTAGCTGTGAAGATAAAAATAGTGTACAATAAATTCTAGCACAGGGCCTAATTTTCAATAAACATAATTGCTAAATAATGGGAGCTACTATTATCAACACAATGAAAAATGCAGAAGGCTGAACATTCTATGACTCATTAGACATAGTTTTAATAAATGCCATATTGTATTTTGATGAAGCCACATTAGCCAATACAAAGTGACTTCCTCTTATTTCAGAAGCCAAAGGGCAAGAAAGCTTAAGTAACCATCTAAAACAATGGTGTCCAATATTTTGGCTTCCCTGGACCACACACAAAATACACTAACACTAATGATAGCTGATGATCTTTTAAAAATGGCAAAAAATCCACAACTTTTCAAGCAAGTTTACAAATTTGTGTTGGGCATTCAAAGCTGTCCTAGGCCATATCCATGCAGGCTACGTGCCTTAGGTTGGAAAGTTTGATCTAAAGGAGAGTAGTAGGAGTTTGGAAAGGCCCTCCTTTCAACCATTTCTTTTTCTTTTTTCTTTTGTTTAAACATAGGGTCTTGCTTTCTCACACAGGTTGGAGTGCAGTGGCGCAATCTCGGCTCACAGCAACCTCTGCCTCCCGGGTACAAGCAATTCTCCTGCCTCAGCCTCTTGAGGAGCTGGGATTACAGGCATGTGCCATCACACCCGGCTCCATATCCTTTTAATGTGAGATTTTTAATCACCTTTACGGGCTCTTCAATAATAACTGATGAAGCAAGTTGTGACCAATGTAAAAACATATTTTTGCAATGAGGCACTAAAGCGTCATACAACCTCTTTTGCAAGCTAGTTGAATTCAAAGGTCCTGTGCTTTTTGGAGTTTTGAAAAAAAATGTGTGTGAGAAAGGTTATTATTTTAATTTTAACATTTTTTCTATAGATCCTTCTGGATTACCTTGGGACACAATTGCATCACCTACAAAGAGTATGAATTTTTCTTTATTCTCTCTAATCTTTATGATTTTTTTCTTAATTTATGATTCTGGTTTGAGCCTCTAGTGAAATACTAAATAGTAGTGATAGTGGATAGTTTTTGTCTTATTCTTGATGTCAAGGAGAAAGTTTTAAATATTTCCTTAGGTGTGATGCTTGTCATGGGTTTTTTGTTTGTTTGTTTTGTATATACTCTCAATCCAATTAAGGAAGCCCCTTTCTATTCAATTTTTAAGAGTTTGCTTGTTTTTTTTTTATCATGAATGGAAACTGGATTTTATCATCTGCTTTTTCTCAATCTATAGAAAAGCTCAGACGGGAGAAAGAATGGTCTTTTCAGCAAATGGTGCAGGAGACAACTGAATATCCATATTTAAAACAATAAAATTGGGTCCCCACCTAATATCCATACACAAAACTTAGCTCAAGGTACAAGATAGACTTTATAGTTTTAGCACTTAGATTAAAATTTTGTTAGGTTAGTGCAAAAGTTATCACAGTTTTTGCCATTGAAAATAATAGCAAAAACCACAATTACTTTTGTGCCAATGTAATAGAAGAAAACACAGGAATACATTTTTGTGATCTAGGTTGGGTAATAATTTCTTGAATAAGACTCCAAATGCACAAATAATAAAAAGGAAATTGATACGTTGGCCCTCATCAAATTAAGATCAATTATTTTTCAAATGATGCCATTGAGAAAGTGAATAGACAAACAAAAGTAGAAAAAATATTTTCCAATAAATAATAAGACTAGTATCCAGAATATGTAAATAATGCTTACAACGCAATATCGTTAGTCACTCGGAAGTGGAAAGCCAAATCTCAATGAGATATCACAACACACTGAGTAAGTAGGAAGGATAAGATAAAAAAGACAGACCATAACAAATGTTAGTCAGGATGTGGAGAAACTGGAGCCCCTCATACAGTGCTAGTGGGAATGAAAAATGGGGCAATCACTTTGGAAACCTGTTTGACAGTTCCTCAAAACATTAAACATAGAGTTAACCACAAGAGCAGTCTACTCCTAGGTATCTTCCTAAGGAAAGTGAAAACAAATATCCACACAAAAACTCTCACATGAAAATTCATAGAGGCATTATTCATAAAAGCCAAAAATTGGAAAATACCCAAATATCCATCTGACAAACAAATGCATAAAATACAGGAGATCCATATAATGGATTATTATTTGGCAATAATAGGGAATGAAGTACTCATACAAGCTACAAAATAGATGAACCTTGAAAAATTATGCTAAGTGAAAAAGTCAGACATGAAAGATTACATGTTGTACAATTCTGTTTATATGAAATGTCCCAAACAGGCATACCTATAGAGACAGAGAGTAGATTTGTGGTTTCCTAAGATGGTAGAGAGGGGAAAATGGGGAGTGATTGCTAATCACTACAGCTTTCTTCTTAAAGTATGAAAATGTCTTAAAATTAGATGATGGTGATATTTGCCAACTCTGTAAATAAAAGCTATCATATTTTATACTTTAAACAGGTGAAGTTTATGGTCTGTAAATTATATCTCAATAAAGTTTTTAAAAACTAATATAAATTAATTTTTTTAATTACTTAAACTTTGTCTATTTACCTCTTGTTCACTTTCTAAAATAAAACCTTTTTTTTTTTTTTTCAATTTTAAGATAGGGCCTTGATCTGTCAACCAGGCTAGAGTAGAGAGCAGTGGCATGATTATGATTCACCGCAGGCTTGAACCCTTGGGCTCAAGGGATACTCACACATCAACCTTCCAAGTAGCTGAGACCACAGGCATACTTCCACATCCAACTAGTTTTTGTATTTTTTTTTTTTAAGAGACAGGGTCTCGCTATGTTGCCCACGGTAGTCTTTAACTTCTGAACTCAACTGATCTCCCTGCCTAAGCCTCCCAAACTGCTGGGAATACAGGTGTAAGCCACCACACTTGGCCTAAAAGACAGCTTTGAGATGAAATTTGCATGCCATACAATTCATTCATTTAAAGTGTATATAGTTCAGTGGTTTTTAGCATATTTACAGAGTTGTGCAACCATCACCACAATTTAGCTTTAGGGTATTTTCGTCTCTCCAAAATCTAACCTGTACCATGAACTGATACCACTAATCTACTTCCTATCTCTGTGGATTTACCTATTTGGGAGATTTCACATATAGAAGTCATACAATATGTGATATTTCCCTACCCCTCCTGACTTGGCATCTTAACATTGTCATTCCTTTTAACTGTACATTTTGGCAAACTCTATGTTATATTAATATTTTGTATAGTCAAGATGCATGTGGATATACACTTAGGTACACCTTTGATATTTTAATTTTGGTTACACTGAACTTAAATTTATCTGTAAAAGAGAAAAGACATCTTACAATGTTGAGTCTTCCTGTTGAAGAGAATGATATATTTTTTTCATTGATTTAAGTTTTATGTTCTCCCAGTAGCACTTTAAATTTTTCTTCATCTAGGTTCTCTGTATTTTTTAATTGAATTCATACCTATTGTTTCTTTTTGTATATTTTTTTTCTTTTGGATAGTTGAAACTTTTCTTTATTAGAGTAGAGATGAGTGGTTTTGTCAGTGTTTTCTTTATGTGACCTGTATAATAGGTAATTTTCCCTTAAGTCTGATATACAATGTAACTATGGATAAAGATATATATGAAACAAGGAAAATTTATTGCAAGAGCCAAATAGTGTTTCCAACAAATAAGCCCAGCGATTTTATTGTTATCCAAATTTTAAAAACTGAGAAAAGAAAGGAGAAAAACCAATGATGTTTGTTTTCCAAAGTTTTCTGGGAAGTTTTCTCATCTTGTTACTTTCTTATCCATTACTTTACAGCTACATGGGCTCTGGTCCATTTGTGTTAGAGCCAAGTTCATCTTGTTTTGAGGACTTTCTTCTACCTGGCAATGATTTCTCCTCACATTCTAATTCTCTTTCAAATCTCAGCTTAAGTGTCAACTCCTTTCCAAGCCTCCCTGAGTGAAGTGGACCTTTTCCTCCATTTTCTTTCACTGTACTTCATGCCCTGAGCACTCATCACAACCTAATAACATCTATTAACAACTTTGTCTGTCTCAGACACATAACGTAGATTCTCCAGTGCCTACCAGAGTACCTGGCACATACTATGCCTTCAATAAATACTTTTCAAAAAAAATGAATTCAGATAAGGCAAATTTAAACTTTCAGTTAATTTACACTGAATGTATATGCCAGGCCCAAGTCTTGGTGGATTTTACGTACTTCATTTAGCTAGTGACATCTAGTTAGCTCAGAAGGTCGCAGATTCAAAATTCCAAAGTCATTTCTAATCCTATAAAATTTCTCCTCCCACTTGAGAGTCTTGTCCCGCCCCCAGTGTCTTCTCATCCGTCGAGCTTCTGGGAGCCCAGGCAGGGTTACCCGGTGGAGCCTTCCGGGACCGAAGCGCATGCGCAGGCGATCTGCACATGCGCAATACTCATGCTGCTTCCGGGTTCCCTGCCTGGCTGAGGTGGCAGGAGGCGGGACGCGCTGCGCTATGGCAGAGGGCAGTGGGGAGGTGGTAGCAGTGTCGGCGACCGGGGCTGCGAACGGCCTCAACAATGGGGCAGGCGGGACCTCGGCGACGACCAACAACCCGCTGTCGCGCAAGCTGCATAAGATCCTGGAGACGCGGCTGGATAATGACAAGGTAACCGGGGCTGGTGGGTCCGGGGTCGCAGGTTCCCGCGAGTCTCAGCCGGGCTGGGGGCGTCGTCTGTCAGGGACCCACCGCCGTCTCCTTCGTCTCTGCTGCAGAGGGAGCCGCGAGTGACCCCAGACCTGCGGGCTCTGCTGCGCTGCGGGCGCCGGGCGGGTGAGAAGGGGGACCCCAGCAACCTCCGGAAAAGCGAAGGGGTTTCCTGGGTGTTCTCTCCACTTGAAAAGGTGCCTTAAAGACTCTCTGGATGGGATTGGTGAACGGTGGCGCCTCGAAAAGAGCCCTCCAAACATCCCTGGAGGCGTTTGGCGGTCTGAGCAGAGAGAGAGGAGGAGAGCACCGGACAGGATAGGAAATAGATGCAGAAGAGCAGATTGCAAGTTAAGGCAGCCCGAATGGGGATCAGGGAACCAAGAGAGCAGTGGTAGGCGTAAGGGAGCGTTTCCGTCGACAGGTGACAACTACAATCATTTGCAGCGCGAAAGAACTACCTTTGCCCATGGCTGAAATGAACTCATATCTACTGGTTTTTGTTGTTGTTAGCTAAGCACTGGCTATGATTTGTGGGCTCAGACTGTATTTCTTTAGAAGATAAACTGTCCGCATGCTTTAAGTACCTCCTGAAACTTACGTTGGCCTTTACACTCCTCACATACCCAGCTATCTCTTCTGTCCCCCCGAGTTGCTAGGTAAATTGGTCATGACGGTGTAACGTAAAGAAGAACGTACTGTATATCAAAATGAGAGTTTTATAGGTGAATATGAAAATAAGCTATCAATAAAAAATGACTCTTCTGTGTAAAAAAAATAACATTGCAATGTAATCGATAAGAAAGAAGGGCTTTAGGACCACCACTTATTAGACAGAACCACTAAATTTGTGCATTATGATTTGAGTAAGCCCCTTAACTAATCTCAGCTTCTGTTTAGGAATTGGGAATACTACTAGTAAGTTTCTCCTGGTCGTTATTTGAGAACTCAGTGAGAGACTCTAGGTGAAGTCCTTTGCAGAGTGCCTGGCTCTTATTGTTTCTTAACAAATATTAATTTTATCATAAAATTTATGAAGTGTTTAATATGTGTCATATTGGTATTTATTATATCATTTAAGACTGCTACTCAGATGTAGATAACATGGCCTTCTTATTACCATGAGGAAAATAAGGCATGAAGAGAGTGCAGCTAGGTTGTCATATAACTAGTAACTGGTGGAACTGTAATTTGCATCTGAGTCTGTGTGATTTCGTTCATTCAGCTTCTTTGAACCAGACCTTAGGACATTTCAAGGCTATGGTCAAAAGAAACTGCTTTACTTTATGGGCTTTTTTGGTACAGTAAGTATTTATAGTTGTAAACACATTTTGGCTTCCTCTTAAATATTAAATTGAATTTATATAAATAGCTTTACTACTTCTGTCAGTCCAGCCAATATTTCAAAATAACATAACAAACATGAAAGGAGAAGCCTACTAGAATATACATACAGTAGTGGAGTTGTAGAAATGTATATCTGTAGAATTTAGGGTACTAAGGGGATGTCTTGGTTCTTGGCTCTCTCCTCCATCCATGTTCTTTCTGTAAGAAAAATCTTTTACTTTCATGGTTTTAAATAGTAAAAAGCATGATTAATCTCAAATTTATAACTCTGTTTCTGACATCCACTGAGGTCCAGATTTGTAGAATCAGTTGTCTATATTATACCTCCAATTGGATACTGATTGACGTCATAGAACTTAACATGGGCGGAACTCTTGATTTTTCCCTAAACTGGTTCCACTGTTACTAAAGAACATCGCCAGGGCAGGGCACGGTGGCTTATGCCTGTATTCCCAGCACTGGGAGGCTGAGGCGCGGGGATCACAAGGTCAAGAGATCGAGACCATCCTAGCAACATGGTGAAACCCCGTCTCTACTAAAAATAGAAAAATTAGCTGGATGTGGTGGTGTGCACCTGTAGTCCCAGCTATTCAGGAGGCTGAGGCAGGAAAATCGCTTGAACCTGGGAGGCGGAGGTTGCAGTGAGCCGAAGTTGTGCCACCGCACACCAGCCTAACAACAGAGCGAGACTCTGTCTCAAAAAAAAAAAAAGAACATTACTATTTACCCAGTCAAGCAAGAAGCATATAAGTAATTTTGGATTCTTGTCACTTTTTAAAAAATATCTCCTGTCAGATCCATAAACATATACTATAGGTTCTACTTTGAAAAAAAAATTTTGGATAGCTTTTTTTTTTTTTTTTTAAACAAATCTCACTCTGTCCCAGGCTAGAGTCCAATGGAGAGAACATGGCTTTACTTCAGCCTTGACCATATTGCATTACTCCCCTGCTTAATACTGTAATGATATTGACCTGTGGTCTCAGGTGATCCTCCTGCCACAGTCTCCCAGGTAGCTGGGCCTACAGGCACATGCCACCACACCTGGCTAAGTTTTTGTAGAGATAGGGGTCTCACTATGTTACCCAGGCTGGTCTTAAACTCCTGGCCTCAAGTGATCCTCCCACCTTAACCTCCCAAACTGCTGGGATTACAGATGTAAGCTACCGTGCTGTGTTTTGGAATATCTCTTTTTCATTTGTACTATTGACATCTTGGTCTAAGCCACTATCAAATCATACTTGGATTATTTTAGTTTTTTCTCTTACCTGCCTCTTTTCTTACACCCCGCTACCATTCATTTTCCTTACAAAGTTGGAATAAGCTTTTATAAATATAAATCTGTATTACATTACTCCCCTGCCTAATATTGTAATAATTTCTCATAGCTTCAGTCATAGCTTCCTTCTATCACTTAGGGCCTTTGTACTCACTGTTCTGTCTGAAGAAGGCTTTGTCCCCATAACTAACTGCCTCCCACTTGGGCCTCAGTTCGAAGTCACCTCAGAGAGGCCTTCCCCTTTAAGCTCTTCCAAGTTCTGCTTCCAGTTATTCAGTTCCTAGCCTGGAGGCTTGCAGTACTTATTCTTAAATAGATCCTTTCAGAGATAATTAATGTATACATTATATATGTGTAAACTAGGTATATGCAAGTAAGTATGCATGTATATATTCCTTTTAAGTTTTTACCTATTGGTATCATAACTGTTTCTATGCTTTGACGTTTCACCTACTATATGTCAAAGCTCAGACCATGTAAGTGCATACATTTTTTTTTGTAGATGGGTATATCATAATTTATTTAACCAATACCTTAGAGATGGACATTTAAATTATTTCTAGTCTTTGCAATTCCAAACAATTCTGCAATGAATAATCTTGTTTATATAACATTATAAACAAGTAAGTGTGCCCTTATTGTGTCCAGGAAATAAGTATGTTTCAGTAACTTGAAGGTCATTCAATATTTTTTGGATATATTTTTTTAAATTTGTATTTGGGCTCTGGGGTACATGTGCATGTCCTGCATTCTGCAGGATTGTTGTATAGGTACATACATACCACAGTGGTTTGCTGTCTCTATTCTCTCCCACCATCACCTACATCAGGCATTTCTCCTGGTGTTATCCCTCCCCATCCTCCCCTCCCCACCCCTGTTGTACCCCCTCCTCTCCCCTTCCCCCACCCTGCCTAGCCCTGTGAGTGTTGTTCCCTTCCCTGTGCCCAAGTGTTCTCATTGTTCATTACCTGCCTATGAGTGAAAACATGTGGTGTTTGGTTTTCTGTTCTTGTGTCAGTTTGCTGAGAATGATGGTTTCTAGGTTCATCCATGTCTCTGCAAATGACACAAACTCATCATTTTTTATGGCTGCATGGTATTCCATGGTGTATATGTGCCACATTTTTTTTTGTCCAGTCTATCATCGATGGGCATTTGGTTGGTTCCAGGTCTTTGCTATTGTAAACAGTGCCACAATGAACATATGTGTGCATGTGTCTTTATGATAGAACAATTTATAAGCCTTTGGTTATATACCCAGTAATGGGATTGCCGGGTTAAATGGAATTTCTATTTCTAGATCCTTGAGGAATCACCACATTGTCTTCCACAATGGTTGAACTAATTTACACTCCCACCAGCAGTATAAAAGTGTACCTTTTTCTCCACATCCTCTCCAGCATCTGTTGTCTCCAGATTTTTTAATAATTGCCATTCTAACTGGCATGAGATGGTATCTCAATGTAGTTTTGATTTGCATTTCTCTAATGACCAGTGATGATGAGCATTTTTTTGTGTTTGTTGGCCTCATATATGTCTTCTTTTGAAAAGTGTCTGTTCATATCCTTCACCCACTTTTGAATGGGTTTTTTTGTTTTTTTCTTGTAAATCTGCTTTAGTTCTTTGTAGGTTCTGATATTAGCCCTTTGTCTGATGGGTAGATTGCGAAAAATTTTTTTCCCATTCTGTTGGTTGCCGGTTTAATGATTGTTTCTTTTGCTGTGCAGAAGCTCTTAAATTTAATTGGGTCCCATTTGTCTATTTTGGCTTTTGTTGCCACTGCTTTTGGTGTTTTAGTCATGAAGTCCTTGCCTATGCCTATGTCCTGAATGGCTTTGCCTAGGTTTTCTTCCAGGGTTTTTATGGTGTTAGTTCTTACGTTTAAATCTTTAATCCATCTGGAGTTAATTTTTGTATAAGGTGTAAGGAAGGGGTCCAGTTTCAGCTTCCTGCCTATGACTAGCCAGTTTTCCCAACACCATTTATTAAATAGGGAATCCTTTCCCTATTGCTTGTTTTTGTCCAGTTTGTCAAAGATCAGATGGTTGTAGATGCGTGGCGTTGCTTCCGAGGCCTCTGTTCTGTTCCATTGGTCTATATCTCTGTTTTGGTGCCAGTACCATGCTGTTTTGATTACTGTAGGCTTACAGTGTAGTTTGAAGTCAGGTAATGTGATGCCTCCAGCTTTGTTCTTTTTGCTTAGGGTTGTCTTGGCTATATGTGCTCTCTTTTGGTTCCATATGAAGTTTAAAGTGTTTTTTTCCAGTTCTGTGAAGATCAATGGTAGCTTGATGGGGATAGCATTGAATCTATAAATTAATTTGGGCAGTATGGCCATTTTCACGATATTGATTCTTGCTAACCATGAGCATGGAATGTTTCTTCATCTGTTGTGTCCTCTCTTATTTCCTTGATCAGTGGTTTGTAGTTCTCCTTGAAGAGATCTTTTACCTCCTTTGTTTTTTGTATTCCTAGGTATTTTATTCTCTTTGTAGCAATGGTAAATGGGAGTTCGCTCTTGATTTGGCTCTCTGTCTATTCTTGGTGTATAGGAATGTTTGTGATTTCTGCACATTGATTTTGTGTCCTGAGACTTTGCTGAAGTTGCTTACCATCTTAAGGAGGTTTTGGGCTGAGATGATGGGGTCTTCTAAATATACGATCATATCTTCTGCAAATAGGGACAATTTGACTTCTTCTTTTCCTAAATGAATTTCCTTTATTTCTTTTTCTTACCTGTATGCTCTGGCTAGAATTTCCAATACTATATTGAATAGGAGTAGTGAGAGAGGGCATCCTTCTCTAGTGCCAGTGTTTGAAGGGAATGCTTTTAATTTTTGCCCATTCAGTATGATATTGGCTATGGGTTTGTCGTAAATAGCTTTTATTGTTTTGAGATACGTTCCATCAATACCCAGTTTATTGAGAGTTTTTAGCATAAAGGTTGTTGAATTTTGTCAAAGGCCTTCCCTGCATCTATTGAGATAATCATGCGATTTTGTCTTTGGTTCTGTTTATGTGGTGAATTACATTTATAGATTTGCATATGTTCAACCAGCCTTGCATCCCTGGGCTGAAGCCTACTTGATCGTGATGGATAAGCTTTTTGATGTGCTGTTGGATTCTGTTTGCCAGTATTTTATTGAAGATTTTTGCATCAATGTTCCTCATGGATATTGTCCTATAGTTTTCTTTTTCAGTTGTATCTCTGCCAGATTTTGATATCAGGATGATGTTGGTTTCATAGGAAGAGTTAGGGAGGATTCCGTCTTTTGGTATTGTTTGGAATAGTTTCAATAGGAATGGTACCAGCTCCTTTGTATGTCTCATAGAATTCACCTGTGAACCCATCTGGACCTGGCCTTTTTTTTGGTCGTTAGGGTATTAATTGCTGCCTCAACTTCAGACCTTGTTATTGGTCTATTCATGGTTTCAACTTCTTGGCTTAGTCTTGGGAGTATGCAAGTGTCCAGGAATTTATCTATTTCTTCCAGATTTACTGGTTTATGTGCATAGAGTTGTTTGTAGTAATCTCTGATGTTAGTTTGTATTTCCAAGGAATCAGTGGTGATCTCCCCTTTATTGTTTTTTATTGCATCTATTCAATTCTTCTCTCTTTTCCTTTTTATTCATCTAGATAGTGGTCTATTTTGTTTATCTTTTCAAAAAACCAGCTCCTGGGTTTATTGATTTTTTTTAAGGGTTTTTTGTGTCTCTGTCTCCTTCAGTTCTGCTCTGATCTTAGTTATTTCTTGTCTTCTGCTTGCTTTTGAGATTTTTTGATCTTGCTCCTCTAGCTCTTTCAATTTTGATGATAGGGTGTCAATTTTAGATCTTTCCTTGTTTCTCATGTGGGCATTTATTGCTATAAATTTCCCTCTAGACACTGCTTTAAATGTGTCCCATAGGATCTGGTACTTTGCGTCTTCATTCTCATTGGTTTTAAAGAACATTTTTATTTCTGCCTTCATTTCATTGTTTATCCATTCATCATTCGGGAGCAAGTTGTTCAGTTTCCATGTGATTGTGTGGTTTTGAGTGCTTTTCTTAATTCTGAATTCTAATTGGATTGTGCTGTGGTCTGAGAGACTGTTATGATTTCCATTCTTTTGCATTTGCTGAGGAGTGATTTGCATCCAATTATGTGGTCAATTTTAGAGTAAGTGCAGTGTGGTGCTAAGAAGAATGTATATTCTGTGGATTTGGGGTGGAGTGTCCTGTAAATATCCTCTAGGTCTGCTTGGTCCAAATCTGTGTTCAAGTCCTGGATATCCTTTTTGACTTGCTGTCCCATTGATCTGTCCAGTACTGTCAGTGGAGTGTTAAAGTCTCCCACTATTATTGTGCAAGAGCCTAAGTCTCTTTGTAGGCCTTTAAGAACTTGCTTTATGGATCTGGGTGCTCCTGCATTGGATGCATAAATATTTAGGATAGTTAGCTCTTCTTGTTGCATTGATCCTTTTACTATTATATAATGCCCTTCTTTGTTTCTTTTGATCTTTGTTAGTTTAAAGTCCATTTTATCAGAGACTATGATTGCTACCCCATTTTGTTCCCCATTTGCTTGGTAAATCTTCTTCCATCCCTTTGAGTCTGTCTGAGTCTTTGCATGTGAGATGGGTCTCCTGAATACAGCACACTGATGGGTCTTGACTTTTTATCCAGTTTGCCAGTCTGTGACTTTTGATTGGGGCATTTAGGCCATTTACATTCAACATTCATATTGTTATGTTTGAATTTGATTCTACCATTTTGTTACTTGCTGGTTTTTTTGACCATTAATTGAGGTGGCTCCTTCATTGTGTCATTATTCTTTACCATTTGGTACGTTTTTGCAGTGGCTGGTCCTGGTTGTTCCTTTCCCTGTTTAATACTTCCTTCAGTAGCTCCTGTCAGGCAGGTCTTGTGGTGACGAAATCTCTCCGCAATTGCTTCTCTGTAAAGGATTTTATTTCTCCTTCACTTATGAAGCTTAGTTTGGCTGGATATGAAATTCTGGGTTAAAGTTCTTTTCTTTAAAGATGTTGAATATTGGCCCCCACTCCCTTCTAGCTTGCAGGGTTTCTGCTGAGAGATCTGCTGTGAGTCTGATGGTCTTTCCTTTGTGGGTGACTGGACCTTTCTCTCTGGCTACCCTTAGGATTTTTTCCTTCATTTCAACCCTGGTGAATCTGACAACTATGTGCCTTGGGGTTGCTCTTCTTGAGGAATATCTTTGTGGTGTTCTCTGTATTTCCTGGATTTGAATGTTGGCCTACCTTGTTAGGTTGGGAACATTCTCTTGGATAATATCTTGAAGAGTGTTTTCCAACTTGGATTCATTCTCCCTGTCACATTCAGGTACGCCGATCAAGTGTAGATTAGGTTTTTTCACATAATTCCATAGTTCTTGGAGGCTTTGTTCATTTTTTTTTCACTCTTTTTTCTCTAATCTTGCCTTCTCATTTTATTTCATTGATGTGATATTCTATCTCTGATATCCTTTCTTCTCCTTGATCAAATGTTGAAACTTGTGTATGCCTCATGAAGTTCTCATACTGTGTTTTTCAGCTCCATCAAGTTGCTTATGTTCTTCTCTAAGCTGGTTAAAAATTCTAGTTAGCATTTCGTCTAACCTTTTTTCAAGGTTCCTAGTTTCTTTGCATTGGGTTAGAACGTGGTCTTTTAACTCAGAGAAGCTTGTCATTACCTACCTTCTGAAGCCTGCTTCTGTCAATTTGTCAGATTCATTCTCTTTTTTTGTTCCCTTGATGGTGAGGAGTTGTGATCCCTGGGAGGAGAAGAGGTGTTCTGTTCTTTGATGGTTTCATCCTTTTTGTGTTGGTTTTTTTTTTGCATCTTCGTGAATTTATCTACCTTTAATTTTTGTCGTTGGTGATTTCAGGAGTCTCTGAGTGGAATTTTTTTCTATTGAGTTTGTAACTATATCTTTTTTGGCCTGTAGAGGGCGTGGCTGGGCTCTTTCGGGTTCAGTCAGGTTGTTGAGTGGGTGGTCCTTCCCTGGAGTTTGTTTGCAGGTGAGATTGGCCCCGCGTTCCAAATGGCGTCTCTCTTTCCCCAGCTGGATCTTCCTGGTTGGGGTCAATCTGGTGTATTTGCTGCCAAGCTCTCTAGCCAGGGCTTCAGTTTGAGTTCTGTGGAAGAGGGGCCTGCCAGGCCTTATGGTCTGTTTCCCCGCTTTCAACTCTGCCTCCCTCTGTGGGATGGTCCCTCCTGCTGGCGTTAGTCCAAACTCCCGCCCAGGTCCCTGCAACAACTTGGTGCACCCGGGCTGCTCAGATTTGCATTGACTGCCCACGTTGCCCCACTGTCTGGCAGGGCTCTCATGGACCGGGGGTTGCAGGAGGAATTAGGTAAGCACAGGATCCGAAACGAAGCACTGAGGGGGTTGAGACCCTCGGTTTCGGGGCGGGGGACACGCCTCCCCACCGTCCGTCTTGATTTGCCCCACAGGCAGCTCTCGCCCTGTGGCTCCTTCCCTGGGCCTAATTTCAGTGCTCTTATCAGTCCCACAGAAACGAACCCAGCACCTCTTTTGGAATTGTGAAGTCCTCTAGCCCTCAGCGTCTCATTTGCTGGGAGCTGCATTCCGGTGCTGGCTTCTGTAGGCCATCTCTTTGGATTGCTTAATAAAAAATCATTTGAAAATGATATCATTACATTTTGTCTTGAGATTTGGGAAACTTTTAAAAATTAGTTCCAGTAACTTTCTTGTGTTACTAATTGTGTAGGAGATGTTAGAAGCTCTCAAGGCACTTTCAACCTTTTTTGTTGAAAATACTCTGCGGACTCGAAGAAATTTACGTGGAGATATTGAGCGTAAAAGTTTAGCCATCAATGAAGAATTTGTAAGCATTTTCAAGGAAGTGAAGGAGGTACGTAAACTCTTTTCACTTAGCTTATATTGAGAACTTACTATATGCCTAGCTCTGTGCTATATATTTTTTTGAATTAGGTTGATATATTTGCTATGTATCATATTATATGTATATACTATGCCTAAATAGAAAACTTAGCTAATGTCTCTTGCTGCATCTGGGTCTTTATTTGTATTAATGGGTAATTTCCACACATATTAGTTCTTAGAAAGTTGTAACATTGTTCTAGAAGATTATCTTAGGAACTTTAGCTTTTTTAACAAAAAAAAATTAACATTTCCCTGAATGGCTTTCCAGTAGAAATATCCCCCTTTCTTGGGTAACAGCTTCTCTATTGGAGATTAATTAGAATTGAGTTACTTTTATTGTATCCTAAAATATGAAAATTTCAGATTAAGATCAATAGCTTCAATGTATTAATGATTCATCACACTTGTGAGTGTAGTCCACTCACCATAGGGTGAAAATAAATTTTATTTATGTTATATCTTATTTATGATGTAATATTTTATTAACTGTATTAATATATTATAATAATATATTTCTGTGAGTTATGGAAGTGTTGCGCATGGTTTCAATGAGTGTTTAATAAAAATAGATTGCTTTTAACAGCTTGGTAGGTTTTTATTAACTGAAGACTAATAATTTAGAAAGTTTTTTTTTTAAATTACATTAGAGATGGAAACTTGCTCTGTTGTCTAGGCTGGAGTGCAGTGGCTGTTCTCAGATATGATCATAGTACACTACAGCCTTGAACTCCTGGGCTCAAGCAATTCTTCCACCTCAGCCTCCAAGTAACTGGGACTGCAGGTGCGTGCCACCATGCCTGGCTGTTTTAAATACCATTTCCTGCTGAAAGGAACAATCTTACCGGTATCAGAAAGCAAAGATGCTATCTGAGACTATTGGATAAATGTCAAAAGGACTTTGGAGCTAATGTGAAGAGGATTCTACTGGCCAAAGATAGGACTATTTGATGGTCAGTAAGAATAACTACAATTGAATAACACTAAGAATAAAGATGTATTCATTTTTACAAAGTATTTGCCATTTTCCTGTGGTCGTATTCTCTAAAAGGAATGGACTGTTTTCTTTATGTTTTTTTCTAACACTAGATGTTATTCTTTTTAATAATTTCCAATTTTAAATATGGGATCTCTTGTCATGCCTTGACAAAAAAAATTTATGAAACTAAAATAAGGATTTAGCTAAGAGAAGAGAATCTTCTTTCTGTATCTAAGATATTTGATGTTACTTTTCTCCTTTTCAGGAACTTGAAAGCATAAGTGAAGATGTTCAAGCAATGAGCAACTGTTGTCAAGATATGACAAGTCGCCTACAGGTATTGTATAATGGCTAGATTTTGGCATAGTTTCTGCTATGAAGTAAACTTTCAGGTATTATTAGTTCTACAAAATGTATGTGTATCTAATCCATCATGCCCTGTGGGAAATTTGGATATAAATATAATGCTTATTCTTTAAAATTGTAGATATCTTTGTGTTTCTTTGGATAATGATTTATTAATGTTGTTCAATTAACTTTAGAGTCTTTATATTTTGGTCTAGCTGGTACAGAGCTTACTATGTAGAATTTTGATAAACCTTTCAATACCATAGTATTCTAGAAATCTAGGAGGAATGATTTTTTTAGTAAGAAGTCTTAGGAATAATTTCACTAAAGCTGTGCCTTATAAAGACCCAACTTACTTCTGACTTATGCATGGCCTAAACCAATTCTGCCAAAATATGTATTATTTTAGGTCTTTTTATTAAAACAATCCTAAACTTATAATTTGGCTACAGAATCAGCATTTGATTTAATTCCCCTCATTCATCTGATTTTGGAATAGTACATAGAACAGTTTTCTCCTAAGAGCCAATCATGATTATGTCTACTACCTTCACATTTTAACAGCAAGCTTTTATCTCTAAGAGTCTCCTGGAACCATTGGCATCAATAGTGATTCTCGGAAGAATCATTAATCTATGCATAGTCTGCAGATTAATCACAGGCTACTTGCAGCATCAGTTTGCAGGACTAGTTTATTTCTTGTTTCTCTAAAATTTTGTCTTTTCTGGTCTTGTCTAAATTTTGATATTCTTACTAACCTATCAGATATTATTGGCAGACTTATTGTCTCTTAGTCCAATCTTTAGATATTTGTTAATTTGACAATATTTAAATAATTGTATAATATATACTAATTATTTTTGCCATTTTACGTTTTTGGCACATATTTACTTTGTTCCTCAGTGGTTGATTTTGTTTTTCCCTTCTTTTTCTTTAACTTTTTTTTTTCCTTTTCTCATCTTTTAGCTTCCATGACTTAATGACTTTTCTCAAATTATGCTTTATAAGATTTTCTATATTGTACTTTGGTGTTTTTTAAGTAATAGTATGCTTTGTTAGATTACTCGGTTTCCGATTTTTAGTGGTAGTATCTCTTATTTTTTAATTTGACTTTAATTATATTTTTATACTTTTCATCATAGTAGTTTTAAATGTAAAAAATGATAGTATTTTTATTCTTTGTGCTATTTTAAAACAGTTTATAAGTATTTTAAATTACAACCCAAGTGTCTCCTTTTGTTTTGTCCTTTGTATTTTTTTTTTTTTTTTTTTTTTTTTTTTTTTTTTTTTTTTTTGAGATAGAGTCTTGCTCTATCCTCAGTGGCACGATCTTGGCTCACTACAACCTCCACCTTCTGGGTTCAAGCAATTCTCCTGCATCAGCCTCCCAGATAGCTGGGATTGCAGGCACCTGACACCATGCCCAGCTAATTTTTGTAGTTTTAGTAGAGACGGGATTTCTCCATGTTTCTAGGCTGGTCTCAAACTCCAGACCTCAAGTGATCTGCCTGCCTCAGCCTCCCAAAGTGCTGGCATTACAGGCATGAGCCACCACGCCTGGCCAGTCCTTTATATTTTCTTTGTACCTACGTCACATCCTATTTTTTCTTCTATGGTGGCATAGGCCTATTTTCATTCTTTTATCAGATCACCTTTATTGAGGAATAATTTATGAATGGTAATAAACTGCATCCATTCAAAGTGTTCAAACTGATAGTTTTGACAGTTTTATACACCTGTGAAATGACCATAATCAAGACATATAGAACATTTTCATCACCTACAAGAGCCTCTCATAGGTTTTTAATTGCATATTTAAATTATTTGATATTGCCTATTGTTTACATTCATTTTTGATCCACATATTATTTCTAATAGTAGGAGGTCCCTGATTTTGAAAGTTTTGTTTATTCCTTCAAATTTTGCTTAAAGCTAATTTATTTGGATATAGTGCTATTGGAATTCTAATGGTATATGCTCATAATATCAACTCTAATGTGTTTAGAGTTATTTATTCATAAAGAAAGTATTTCTTAGAGTATCTTCACTCTTCCTTTTTCTTATAGAATGTTGTTATAATGATTCATTTAATTATTTAATATTTTCTGAAATGCTTTGACTACGGTACCTTTTAGAAATTGTTAGAAAACATTTAAAATGTAATCAATAGCTTTATATGTGTTATTGTTTATTCCTTTGTGATTTTGCTTGGATAAATTATATTTGGATGCATATGTTTATTATTAATTGAAAAATAATCATCTTTAACATTTATGATAAATGGAAATCGAAGATAATAATCTTCATTAATATTATTAAATATTACTTTGGAATACATACCATAGCTTATAAATGAAGAAATCAAGAAATATGCAAAAAAATTTGTAAATTTTTGTTACGTAACATTGTGTTAAAGTATCATATTTCACTGATTAATAAATGACGTTGATTGTAAGGTGCACCCTCAATAATGACTGGACTAAAAAGCCAGTAAATGTTTTTTGATACTATTCCCTCGTTCATGAAGCATTCTTTTTTTCAGAAATATTAAAATGTAAATATATCTTTGACTTGAGGGAATACTATATTTTAAAAATTGTATAAGGCAGGAATGTACAAGGTTGGAAATGAAACTTTAAAGCTTAAGAAGTATAAGCATTTGAAAAGGTTATTGGCAGTCTAATAATTCTAAAAGATTACATTAGAACTATCATGTTGAACCCCATTCCTTAAAAGTCAGTGAGATAGCCAGGCGTGGTGGCTCACATTTGTACTTTCAGCATTTTGGGATGCTGAGGCAGAAGGATCCTTTACGAACAGACTGGGCAATATAGCAAGACCCCATCTCTACCCAAAGCTTTTAAAAAGTTAGCCAGACATGGAGGCACATGCCTATAGTTCTAGCTATTCTAGAGCCTTAGGCGGGAGGGTTGCTTGGGCCCAGGAGGTCAAGACTGCAGTGACTCAAGATTGAACCACTGTACTCCAGGCTAGACGACAGAGTGAGACCCTGTCTCTTAAAAAAAAAAAAAAAAAAACAAAACATAATTGATATGCAGAATTATCTAGGTTCAAATCTATTTTCTTAAACAATCTATTTCCTAGGAACTTACACTCAAAATAGCTTCATTTGAGGTGGTGATCTGACTCTGTTATTGACAGGATACCTAGAAAGCAGTAACACAAAGAATTTCTCTCACAGTTTGAAAACTGAGTTTATAGAGGATTAGGCCTCTGAGAACCCAGAACTGGAGGTGTCTAGGTCTGAGGCAGCTCTAGAAAGAAACCTTAGCAGCAGAAGCTTGATTCTTTATTATGGTGTTCACACATGAAAATGACCCAGTTTCTTAAGGTATTTGCTCTGGTATTTTCTCTTTAACAGGCTGACCTTCTATTTTTTGTTTTTGTTTACTTTACTACTGACTTAACTTATGCATCTTTCAGGCTCATTTAATATTCCTTCAAGGCGTGGACCCTATTTCTCTACCTGCCTCATGACTGCTTGCTTCTCTTCTCATTGTTTACTGCCTTATTTTTGTAATATTCCCTGGTTCAGATCTTTGAGAGAGAATCTCATTGGCTACACACTTGTCTTTTTTTTAAAGCCACTTCATGAATGTTTTCTAATCTTTGGAGAAAATCCTTTTTTAATTGATTTTGCGCTCTTGTTCCTTTCAACCCTGGCTTAAGAAAGGGAGCATTGCTTAGAATGAAAGTTGGTTAGGTACAGCCTTGTGTCCTTTAGATGGGACTAGCTCTGATCCTCACCAAAACCTTATATGGCAGGTAGTTTGTGTATTACAACTCTCAAACTTTTACCTCCATCTTACACGTTTCTATTATGCTCCACACTAGCATTTCAGTGACTTAGTTTACAACCCCATGTAGAGGTCTCGTGGTATCTCAGTTCAACGTGTCCATAAGTGCTGTCATGTCCTTTATTCTTAACTTGTTCTTTCAGTGCTTCTGTTGCACTAAAACACTTCATGAACTATTAAGTTCCGTAGCATCTGGATACCTTTTTGTTTCTTGTAAGCCTTAGCATTATGTGTATATTAAGAATTCTGAGTGTGTTCCTGCGATTAAAGTAGTGGATGAGCCTTGAAACATCTACATATTTCATTTTCTTATGCTTTTCTTTTGAATTTCACAGAGTGATCTCATTTAAGTCTAAATTTCAGTAAGTGGTAGTATTTGTTTTCTAAAATATCATAAAATTGGAATGTACTTATATTCGATATGTTTATAATTTCAGGCAGCAAAGGAGCAGACTCAAGATTTAATAGTAAAAACCACTAAGCTTCAATCTGAAAGGTAAGTTTGTTTTCTTACAGCCACCTTTTCAATAATTTGGAGATTGGATTCAAAGAAAATTATAACTCTAAATCAAAATTAAAGCAGAATAATAAAAAACATGATTCATAAGGTCCTAAGCTATTATATTGTCCAATAATCACTTACGCATAAAGGAGCATTAAACTTGATATTGAGGTTAAGAGATTATTTTTTTTTTGGAATAGAAGTGATGATGTATTGTTACTGTTTGCTGTGGATTTGAGAAATGATTGCTTTTTAAAATCTAAATGTTTTCATGTTTTAATAGTTTTATTACTATTTTTTTCGCAATCATTGTCTTTTATTTTTAAGCTAGGATTTATCCTCTCTGGTATAATTAAGACTTAATTGTATCAATTCTCCTCGTAATTTATACAATTGGTATATTATTGGTTGATTGAATGAATAAAGGTGAGTACAGTATGGGTTTGTGTAAAGTGTTGTGTTTAATATTGTTAAAACTCATAGCAATTGTGCTAAAACTCACTAACCATGCATCTCTCATGTGTGCACTAGTACAGAGGGGGAGAAGCATTATACTATGATGCAGCATACCTGTCTCCTTCTCAGTAGTTGGGTACATCACTTAAACCTTTTAGTATTCTAGGTATGTCATCAGTAATATGGAGACATTACCACTTTAACTGCTCATTTTGGGGTAGGTGAATATACTATAGTATAGACCACAGGTCATCAAACTATGGCCACAGGCCAAATCCAGCTCACTACCTACTTTTGTAAATCCAGTTTTATTGGAACACAGCTATGGTTGTGTTTACATACTGTCTCTGGCTGCTTTCACCATACTGTAGCAGAGTTGTGTGGTTAGAACAGAGAACATATGTGCCTTACAAAGCCTAAAATATGTACTATCAAGATTTTTACAGAAAAAGTCTGTGACTCCTGATGCAACTGGTGTGTTTTGTAGTTCAGATCAAGATCAATGGGTTCCCAATTATGATTTACCTATCATTATTATTATTTAAGTAGATCATAACTAGCCTTAAAAAATAAGTTAGGATAAAATAAAATAGAAAATAGTTTGGGTAGCTGGGTGGTGCACACCTGATGGTGGTGCACACCTGAAGTCCCAGCTATTTAGGAGGTTGAGGTGGGAAGATCATTTGAGCCCAGGAGTTCAAGGTTGCAGTGAGCCATGATGCTGCCACTGCACTCCAGCCTGGGTGACAGAGTGAGACCCTATATCTTAAAAATAAATAAGTAAAAATAATTTGGGTGAATATTATTTTCTGAAGTCTTTCTTTCCGTTTCTGGTAATGGTTTTAAATGGTTTAATATTATGGGTCATAGTCAAGAGTTTGAAAAACACTGCCCTAGACCCATGGCAAGTGCATGACCCCCAACTCCTTAGCTTCACATCCATTGATCTTGACATTCTTTTATATTGAGCCCTTAATCCTTCTTAACACAATTCTCTTCAGACTAAGACTGATGAAAGGCAAATTATAAAGAGTACAGAGGTGTAAATTTACTTGTCTAAGAGGATATCATGGGTCTTAGGGCTGCAAAGGACTCAGAGATCAACTGGAATGATCCATTGCAGTTAAAATGGTAACGAATGTAACTTACTTTTCTATCTTATAAAAACATGGAGAAAATGTGACATAATCAGCAAAATAAAATATATGTACCAATATTATTTTTAAAATACTATCTTTAATAGCACAAAAGAAGCAAACATTTTCTTTACACATATAGGAAATACATTATTGGATACTTGGAACATGTACCTTGTCTTAGACCTGTGGCTTTCAAACTACAGGTCGTTAAACCTTAGGGTTTCTTTGTAAGAAGTAGAAGGATAATAGAGTTTTGGAGGTCAGATTTTCTCACTCTAATTTTAGTTAGAGCAATTTCACTTTTACTCATTTAATATAATAGGATTCCATGTAAGATTTTGTTTGAAAAAAGGGTTTGAAGCAGGAAAATATAAAAATATTGCTCAATTTTTAAGACTAGTTGAAAGATAGAATACTAAATAAAATAGTCTCTTGATTTTATTCTTCGTGCCAGAGAAAAATCATAAAAAAACTAAGTATCAAAACTTTATAAAAGTTTAATCATAATTTCATGCATTTATATCCCCATTTTTTTACTAGCTATTGTCTCTTTCACTAAAATCCACTTTCACTCATTTTGTGGTTTGTACAAGCCAAAATGAGAGCAGGTTGATGTCTTTCTCAGATTTATAGAATTGGAAATTGCCCAGATAGAAATTAATTTTAGGAAGTCTGTCCTTAAATTCTCTTTTATCTTGTCGATATTGTCATCCTGTATTTTATAGCTGGATAAACAGTTGTACCCTCACATTGGTGGTTAATTACTTCATGTTGACCTGTAAGTCAGTTTCTAGTACTTTTCAGAGCACCTTCAATCCAATCCTTTTATGTTTAACGTTTAATCAAAGACTTGAGAGTATATATAGACAACTTACTTGGAAAATTGTTGATGACACAAAGTATGGAATGTTAAGTGTAAGGTATCAACAGAATCAAGCTCTTAAGAAAAAACGGGGCTGGGCAAGAGGGTGAATAGAATTATAAAAGGCTCAAAAAATGATGTAGGTTAAGAAAAATCAGAATTGTTTATTTAGAAGTGTAGGACTAAGAGGCACATGATGGCTGTCTTCAAATATTTGGTGTTCTTTCCCGTTTAAAAAAGGGCTAAATTTTATTATGTATTGCTGCTGAGTTTGAACTACGTTTTAAAGGAGAAATCTACCAGTGGCAAATTTTGACTTATGATAAGCAAGAATTTTTTGTCCCTTAGGATTTGAACAACTAGTTCTTCAAAGCTTTTTTGTTTAAATCACTGGAAATATTTAGTCTGATATTAGGTGTCATTGGAGCTATCTTTTATTTCAGTTTTCCTTTCTAATCTTTTATGTTACCATTCCTGTATCCCACACCTTATCCCAGTAAACATAAGAACCACCAAGGAGCTTGATAAAATGGTAAGTTTTGGCCTCCTCCTCAGAGAATCTGACTGAAAAAAGTAAACAATTATGTTTTTTGATTAATGACTCAGTAAATCTTGATTCAGGCTCAGGATTCTGCCCTTTTAACAGTATCCAGGTATTTTTATGCAATGGTCCAGAGACTATAGTTTGAAAGGCCTGGCCTTAGACAAAATATTATTCATATTTTAATTTCTTTTGTGTTATGTCCCTCTCCCCCCACCTTAATTCTCTCATCTCCTTGAAAACACATTTTCACTTTTTAAAAGTTAATCTTTTTTTTTGAGATAATTATAGATTCACATGCAGTTGTAAGAAATAATACAGAGATCCAAGGTAGTCTTTACCTTGTTTCTGCCAAAGGTAACATTTTACAGAGCTATACTATGGTACCACAGCTAGGATAATTACCTTGATACAATCTACCTGTCTTATTCAGATTTTGCAGTTTTACTTGACCTCACTGGTGTGTGTATATATTTTTATAGATTTTATTTTATCATATGTAGATTCCTGAATGCACCACCATAGTCAGGATATAGTACAGTTCCATCACCACAAATAACTCTCCTGGGGGTGGGTAGACAGTGGTGAGAAAAGTTGTAGACTAAGCCCATGGGAGGGATGGTTGACCCTGCAAAGCAGCCAGCTCTGTGAGGAGAGGCAATATTAAATTTTTTTTATCAGAATTAAGCCTGTGCCTTCACCATAAAATTAGATTGCATTTTATATTATAACAGTTCTTTTGAAAGAAAAGTTTTCTAGAAAAACATTCCCTATTAGAAACCTTGACGTGAATTCTTAGGTTAATGCTGAACACAAAAACAAACATTATTTTAATGAAAATTGCGACTAAAACCAAGATAACAGATCAGCAATCCTGTATGCAAAGCTTATTTAAACTTTTCCTGTTCTCAATTGAATGCTTTTGTTTTCGTCTTTAGTGTAATGTGTATTACAGCTGTTTACAATTGTTGATTTGATTGTCTTTTTTTCTCCTAAACCATGAACTCCTTGAGAACAGTGACAATTTCTTATGCTCTTTTTTTGTATTTGCAGTGCCTGGTATTTTACAGATTCAATAAGTAATTTTTGAGTAAATGAATATGAAAGCAACTATAAGG
This sequence comes from Cebus imitator, assembly GCF_001604975.1. NCBI lineage: Eukaryota > Metazoa > Chordata > Mammalia > Primates > Cebidae > Cebus > Cebus imitator. The sequence continues at coordinate 2,048,604 of NW_016107460.1, read as the reverse complement.
TCAGGAAAGGAATATAAAGTGAAAACTGAAAAATAAGCATTGTATATTGAAGCTTGTAATATGGGGCTCTAAGTAATGTATACAGGAGACAATATTAGAACATTGTGCTTCTGTTCATGTATTCTCAAAACTAAGCAAGGTTTATATTTATTATTTTAGTAAGCCTATGGAAGTGTTTTGGGCTGATATGCTTTTGGGAAGTGAAAATTCATGACATTCTAGTATCCCAAGAGCTATAGATATGATGTGCCAAGTGAACATTTGTGTGAATATATTTTAGGAAAATTGCATATCAGAAATTATGATAACCGGTCTGTAGGGGCTGGCAGGGAGTTGTTTTTTCATTTTAAAATATTATCTTTTTAACAAGAAACTTCATTAAACACGAAGATAGCTTTAGAAATAGAAATACTGTGGGATTACTTGAGTAATATATTCTTATTCAGACAAATGTATAAATGATATGAATATTTTCTGAACTGGGTTGGAAGGAAGTCGGTCATCAGGACAGCTGAGATGCTCTAATTGATAAAGCTCAATGTAGCATTTTCTTCACAGGACTGTAGGTTAGCATTTCCCTTTAATATTTCATTGGTAGTCAGAAGATGGGTTTTATTGATGATCAGGAAAGGCTATATGTACATGAACATACCTTTGTATTTTTAAAATACTACTGAAATCACTATTATATTTTTATTATCTCTTATAAGATTTATCTCTGGACTCAGAAAAATAATCTCTGGAGAATGTTTATGTGTATATATTTTTTTAAGTTCAATATGTGAAAATGGAAAGAATATAGGAATTAAGACAAAAACCTGAATTTTAATCAAAACCTTGGGTAAGAGATTATTAGATTTTTTATTTTGTACTGTTATTTCTTAACTTTCCTTAGCCTAAGTTTTTATGTCTGAAAGAAGGAAGGGAAAAATATCTATGTCACGGGGTTTTTGAGATGACTAAATGTTTTATGTAAGTTGCTGAACACGCTGCACGACATACATTAAAGAATGTTACCCCTCCCTTCTCCTCCCCTTTTATTGCACAAAGAAATCTATGTTACACATTTTATTTCTGCTTTTGCTCTGGCGACTAGGAAGCTTAGAACTATTTTGTGCTTAATTGCAATAGCTTTCCTCAGCTGTATTATTTACTTTCTCAGCCTTTCCCTTTATTTCTTACTATTTTAGTTTTTAATAGTTTTAATTAACTTTAATTACTTTGTAACTACATTAACTCAGGTTTTGAAATTGATGGCATAAAAATATAAAACTTTATCTTGGATAGATGGTTTTATATTGCATGGAAAAATACATTACAGAAGCATTACTAATAAAAAAGCAGGGGAACATCACATCTCCTTCCTTCTTTCTTCTCTCTCATTTGTACATTGTAGCAATATCTGAACAATCCAAAAGAAGGTATTACCAGTGACATGCTGGGGTCTAGCTCAGACAAGCTATAATAATTTTATTTCAGTCACATATATTGGACTGGAAATGAAAATTTGAGGTTAAGGCATAGTATGGCTTATACCTTTCTTGTGATTATGATGAACATGCTCTAAGGGAAACAGTATCAGGAAAAATTTGGAAATAATCTTTGGAAGTAAGTATTTCAAAAATTGGGTTTGGAGATGGATGGATGTTTTTTTAATGAAAATTTTGTCTGATTGAATTTCCCCCATCAATACAAAAGAACTTTTTTCCCTTTNTAGAGACAGGATCTCCCTGTGTTGCCTGGTCTGGTCTTAAACTCCTGAGCTCAGGTGATACCTTGGCCTACCAAAGTGCTTGGACTATAGGTCTGAGCCATGGAACCTAGCCATACATTTTCCATTTTCATTACAATGACATTACAGTGATTGCATGTTCTTTCTTTTATAATTATGTGTCTTTCCTTGAATTAGAAATTGCTTATTTTTTCATCTAATTAATATTTAAAAGTATACCATCCTTTTCAAACTGACTGACAGAATTATGAAACCTCTCAAAATGTTGAATAACAAGAAAAGGTTTCATTTTTTTTTTTTTTTTTTTTTTTTTTTTTTTTTTTTTTTTTTTTGTGGGCACACTTCATTTAAAGTGGCTATTGCTGTTTATTTCCTGATTTAACTACATTTATCAACTAGATAGACTTTTTCTACATTCTCGTTCATTCTACCTAGAATTCCATTTCCCAAAATTCATTTGTTGAAAACTCATTTGTCCTTTAAGGTTCCATCTGTTGTTTATGCCCATCATATATTTCAGAATATTTTACAAAATTTCAGAATTTTAGGCTATTGTGTGTGTATGTGTGTGTCACACATGCATGTACATGTTCCTTGAGAATGTATATATGTATGTACATATATATGTTTCAAAGAAAGTCTTTCTTACTTTGAAAAATACTTCAGCTTATATGAAATTTATTACACTTTTGTACTTCACAGTTTTATTATCTGGCTGTTTTCCATGTTCACCCAGGAACCTTTACTCAGTCACCAGAAAAAAAAAAAAATTAGTTTCTTCTTTATACTCCCACAACACATTATTCTTCTAAAATATCAGTGACATTCTGCACAGAAATAGAAAAAAATCTTACAATTCATATAGAAATGCAAAAGAACCTGGATAATCAAAGCAATCTTGAGCAAAAAGAAGAAAGCTGGAGGCATTATACACTACCTGACTTCAAAATATACTACAAAACAGCATGGTACTGGTGTAAAAACACGTAGACCAATGGGACAGATTAGAGAGCCCAAAAATAAATTCATGCATTTACACCCAACAGATTTTCAAAAAAGGCACCAAGAACACACATTGGGGAAAAGACAGTGTCTTCAATAAGTGGTGTTGGAAAGACTAGGTAGCTACATAAAGAAGAATGAAACTAGACCCTTACCTCTCACCATATATAAATATAAACTCTAAATGGATTAAAGAGTAAAATATACAACCCCAAATTATATAACTACCAGAAAAAATATAGGAGAATTGTTTCACGAAATTGCACTGGGGCAAAGATTTTTTAAATAAGACTTCGAAAGCACAGGTAACAAAGCAAAAATAAGATGAATATTAAGGTAACTTTCAGATATCAGTAATAGGATGATTAACAACATATTTAAATCTGTTTAGACTCAATTGGGTGATTTATCATTTGAAATAAACAGAACTTTGCTGCCACCTGGAGGATTTTTCCTTGTAAGTGTCTTTATTCAGTAGGAGCATTCAACTTTGAATTTAAAACCTCCCATCCCAAAGGTGCAAATCAAACAGAGATGGGAGATGCATTGTTCCATCTATACAAATAGTGTTTATGTTTTTTTAAATTCTTATTTGAGTTTTATTTAATTGTGGAATATTACTATCCTCTGATAATTACTAGTGAAATACTTTTATAATTTTATTTGTTTTCAGTTCTGAGATACAGAAACCAGGAATGTTGAGTTTCTGTTCAAGTAGTTCATGTTGCTAACTGGCCTGTAGGTATTGATACTGATTCTGCTCAGTCCCATAGGTCCTTGACTGTGCCTTTTTCTAACTCTCAGCTAGTTTAGGTAGGTTGGATTCAGAAAATATAATTTAAGAGGTTTTTTTATAACTATGTTTTGTAGAAAAAGTGGAGAAGACCAAAGTCGATAAGTGATTTTAGCAATTTATGGATAATTAACAAAGCTCTTCTCTTTCCAACATAAAATAAACTAATTTGATTTTTGATATGTACTTCATGTGAAAACTTTAAAGGCTTAGGAATTGTTTTAGTGACTGAAAAGAAATTGGTTGTAAATAGGTACATATGTCTCTCTTGTAAAGGCAATCTAGCAAACTGCAAGGTAAACTATTTAAGTACTTGTAAGTAGCTGTAAATTTGTAATGGAGGGACCATGCATGGACTTATTTTTTCTTTTGCATAATGATCAACTCCATTTATCATGTGCAGTTATCTGAAATAGAACAATATTAGCTAATTTTATCACCTACATGTCTGGTAAAATTCTAATATTTGAGGCAGAAACAAGATTTTTGAAAATGTTGAAAATTTTTCATACCTTTGTTTTTAAAAGTTATGTCTGAGATAGAATTCATTTTAAAGCTATGTAACTGCATAGGATGCTTGATTTTGTTGTTTGTTTTGAAACTTACAGCCAAAAATTAGAAATAAGAGCACAAGTTGCAGATGCCTTCTTATCCAAGTTCCAACTGACTTCTGATGAAATGATTCTTCTCCGAGGTACAAGAGAAGGACCCATTACTGAGGTATCCTGGCTTTCTGTTATAATCATTTAAAGTTTAATAGTTACAGGTAATAGAGAGAAATTGCTTTTTTGAAGCTTTATTTTCCATTAAAAAAAGTTTCATCTGAAAATATTTTTATGTTTGGAAATTTAAGTTGTGTATTTTAATTCTTAATTTTATTTTTCTAAGTTATGTACTTTTTAAAAGAGTCAATAAAGCTTATAAAAAGAAAATCTGTGTCACCTCTTTTACTCTTCCTTCCAGGTCTTTTGTCAACCATTTTCAATGTTATTAATTGCTTCTTTTGTAAATTCTATATTCTAGATCCATAGTAAAAAAGAATATGCTTTGATTTTCTATGTTAACTATTTTCTATTGATTTGCTATCGTGAACTGTGAGGATTTAGCTTTCCACCCACTCTGTGTCCTCCCCCAACACAGACAGTACACACATAAGTTCTCTTTATCTCCTTCATATGTCATAGTACAGTTAGAACATATTTTCTATTTTCTTTTTCTTTTTTTTTTTTTGAGACAGGGTCTCGCTGTGTACCCCAGGCTGTTGTGCAGTAGCATGAACACAGCTCACTGCAACCTCAACCTTCTGGGCTTAAGTGATCCTACCACCTCAGCCTCCTAGGTAGCTAGGATGACAGGCATGCACCACCACTCCTGATTTTTTCTTTTTTTTTGAGATGGAGTCTTGCTCTGTCGCCAGGCTGGAGCACAGTGGCGCAGTCTCGGCTCACTGCAAACTCCACCTCCTAGGTTCAAGCAGTACTTCCGCCTCAGCCTCCCAAGTAGCTGGACTACAAGTGCGTGCCAAACGCCTGGCTAATTTTGTGTGTGTGTGTTTTTAGCAGAGACAGGTTTCACCTTGTTGGCCAGGATGGTCTCGATCTCTTGACCTTGTGAACCACCCTCCTCGGCCTCCCAAAGTGCTGAGATTATAGGCATGAGCCATCATGCCCTCCCACTCCTGATTTTTTAATTTTTATGTTTAG
>NW_016107460.1:2006955-2043034 GCF_001604975.1 Cebus imitator | reverse complement strand
TTTTTCCTTTAAGACATTCAGTTTTCCAGAAAGGAATCTTTTGGTCTTCTAGCTGGGAAGAACTGTAAACTTAAGCCTATTGTCCTCATTCTGGGATCAGAGGGCAAGTAGGGTTCTTGAGGTGGGGAAGGGTTCTTACTGAGCATCTCTTAGTAGGTATTACTTTCACTGGCTTGGCTAAAACGTAACCACTCATTTGTGTGTAGAGAAGTAAATAGGTGAGAGAATTAATAGAGATATTACTTATTAGTATTTACTGCCCTTGTGTTTTGAGGAACTTTGCACAATTAAAATATTTGACATATCATTTTTCCTCCTCTTGATAGAAATTAGAAAAGGAAGGTTGTTATTATTAGTTTTATTAATCAAAGAAAAATAACACATTCATTATTTTCATGGGTGGAACACTATTTGTGGCACTCTGAAACCTAAGCCTCCAGTACATTTAAATGTCAAGCCACAGTTTGGCCTCTGTCACGTCCTATATATTTAGCTTTGCATTCTACTTTTGGATAAGGGAGCAAGAATGAGTATACAACAGATATATAAAACATCATCTTCAGCAATAAGAATGCCAGGTTTAAGTAATAAGATGTGTAATACTTAGTATGTTTTTTTTTTAATGTAATAATTTCTAGTTTTGCATTTCTCTCTCACTAAACTACATACACTTCTTGAAGGCAATTATTTTTATCTTTATAAATTTTGTATTCCTGGCAACACTATTTGACACATAGTAGGCACGGGATTAATATATTAATGTGTCTTAAAATGTGAATAAATACCTGTTACACGTTCTATAAAAATTTAGAGAAAGTTAAGATCAGTATAGGAAGGCTTCATTAGAATAGGTGCAATAGTTTGTTTGCCCTTGGTAGTGACCTTTAACTTTTAAATAATGTAATTTTACCTGAAGCATGGACATAAAGTCACATTCTTAATTTTAAAGGATTTTTTCAAGGCACTGGGAAGAGTAAAACAGATTCATAATGATGTCAAAGTTCTCTTGCGTACAAATCAACAAACGGCAGGGTGAGTAACCGCTCATTGAACTAATTGCATTGCTGCTTACGTTTCCAAAATTTTTAAGATATTCTAGAGTGTTTGTGAAACTGTATAACATTTTGTGAAATAGGAGTTTAATCTTTATTTATCTTTAGAGAATGGTGAGATTATACCCTGACAGGTTTAGGCTAAAACAGTAGTTGATAAGTAAGTGATGGTTAAAATGTGACATTTAATTGTAGAAAATTATTGAAAAATCATTTCATAAAATGATAAAAAGTTAATATGCTGTAATATGTAATATGCCAAGAAAATAATTAGGTACTTAGATGTAGCTATTGACTAAAATTTAAATTAAAATAAATATTTAATTTTTTTTAGTTTAGAAATTATGGAACAGATGGCCTTACTTCAAGAAACGTCTTATGAAAGACTTTACCGATGGGCTCAAAGTAAGTGATTTATTTCATGTTGTCTAGATTCATAAACATTTGTATTTGATTTTTAAAATTGTACTTGGGCTTTATTTGATGTATTTTGATTTTAGTAATCAAAAGTATTTTTTAAATAAAAATAATATTTGTATTTGATTTTTAAAATTTTACTTGGTCTTTTATATATTTTGATTTTAGTAATCGAAAATATTTTAAAATAGATAAACTTTACATTTCACATACCGTTTTTGTGTTTGTATCATGAGCAGCTGCTATCAGCCAAGTGGTATGCTTGATTAAGGATGACAATAAAAAAATGAAGACAATATTTCTGCCCTAGATTATCTTAAAGCAGATTAGGAATCTCTTGTTGTTTATGTAACTGTAAAGTTATAAGTGGTAAATCAATTTTCTGCTGTTGCTGTAGCAAATTTTTACAAACTGAATGGCTTAAAACAACACATGTTTGTTGTCTTACACCTCTGTAGGTCAGAAATCAGACATTGTTCTCACTATGCTAAAATCTAAATATTGACAGACTTGCATTTGTTTCTGTAGGCTCTAAGAGATCATTTGTTTTCTTGCTCCTTCAGTTGGCAGAATTCAGTTCCTTGTGTTCATAGGATTGAGGTCTGTGTTTTTTTGCTGGCTGTCACTGAGGGTTTTTCCTAGTTTCTAGATGCTGCCTGCATTCTTTGGCTTGCAGTCCCTTCCTCCATCTTCCAAGCCAGCAATGTGAGGTCACGTCATTTTCTCACGTTTGAATCTCTCTTGCCTCTTCTTCCATCTCATATCTCTGACTAACTTTTCTGCCAGCCTCTTCCATTGTGAGGCCTGTGTGATTACTTTGGACCCACTTGGGTAATCTGAGAAAATCTCTCCATTTTAAGGTCTACTACCTTAATTTCATCTACGAAGTCCCTGTTACCATGTAAGGTGACATATTCACAGATTCCAGGGATTAGGGTGTGGCCCTTTTTGGAGGGCCCTTATTTTGCCTATCAGGAATGCTTTATTTTCTTTAGTTTTGTTTGAAAATGTTTCAATAGATGTTTTGCAAAATAGCTGGTTGAAACAAGAGAAGATATTTAAAACAGGCAAGCATGGAACAGGAGCACATATTTTAATAGGTGTTACTAACCAATGCAAGGGGTTGGAATTTAGTTAACCTATTACTCCTGTACTATACTGTGCAAACGGAATTCTCCGGTCTGGTTGGTTAAGTCTTTATCTCTAATACCTGTTTGTTCTTCTGCCTCTCTCCTTTACATTGATTGCTTCCATCCCGGAGTGTTATCTGCCTTTCTCTTATAGTATCTCATTCTATTTTTTTCATGTATGTCTTATCTCACAAGTTAGTTTTCTACTTTTTCAAAGGCAAGGACATTGACTCAGATTTCTTTGTGCTCCCACAACATCTTACATACTGATTCCCTATTGTGGGCTTCTGTCTCCTGGAGACTATGAAGTCATTTTAAGATGTCTTCAATTCTATGTATGCATATGGGTTTTTTTCAGTCAGTGCATGCTAGAAAGTATACTGCTAGTATAAAGTCCTTGTGTACCAAAGATTGGGAATTTCTGATAAGCTCTAAATTCTTTGAATGTATAGGCTGGTGAGCATTTTATAGAAAACATTAGAATAATAAAGAAAAGTTGGTGTAGAGATTTTTAAGAGTTTAAAATTCAAACTATTTTGAAATTATAGTTTTATTACTATGTATTAGTTAACCACATTAACATTTTTAGCAAGCTGCTTAAAGATTGTGTCCCAGGGAAGGAATTGATAATATGTTTTTAGTATTCCTCCCTGCCTCCCTAATACTGTCATGTATATGGCAGTTATTAGGAAATATTTGTTCGTTGATTGGTTTTTTCAGGACTCTAGTGTTTATTATAGTAAAATACAGCTTTGGGGCATACCTGATAGCATATGTGGTCATTTAAAGTTACATACCTACTGAAGCTTGACTCTTTAGCTTGGCTGACAGCATAAATTTGTTTTAGATTGGTGTATTCTCTAGGTTTTTCTGAGGATTTTTTTCATGGGGTATTTGCTATAGAATTTAGACTCCTGGAATACAACAGACATAATAAACACCAAACCTGAATTTAACAAAAGTTGTAATGTTAATTATTTTTCAGGTGAATGTAGAACATTGACACAAGAATCATGTGACATATCTGCAGTATTGACACAGGCAATGGAAGCCCTGCAGGACAGACCTGTCTTATATAAGTTGGTGACTTTTTCTTAATTAAAAAAGAAAGCCTACTTTTCTTTTGACAACTTATTTAAATTTCAATATTATCAAAAGCATGTATAATAGTTTGAGTAATATTTATAATAATTTGCAACAATATTGTTTACCTTAACTTGAATTTGTTTCATGGGGTATCAGCTTATTTGAATATTACATACTATAGAATACAAAGTGGAAAGAAAAAACAAAGTCTCTGTACAGTATCTTAGACTACCTCTTATTTATATAGAGGTTCAGTGTTTTTTCCCCTGTCATCTCATTAACTCCCTTGGAATTGTAAGTAACTAAAACTCCTGTATTAATCCTTCCCTACAGAGATTGAAGTCATATCAGGACTGAGAAATATGGTTATGCAGAGCTGAAAAAAAGAATATTTAATATCAAGGTTCTATTAATAGGATTTAGGAAGACAGGACCCAGCTCTTTGATCTGGTAATTTATGCCAACCAAGAGCTGTGTGGTAATGCTTTGGATAAGAATTTAATGCATTTTAAATTTACTGATGTTTTTATTACTTTATATTTTAATCGTATTCTCTTGATTTTTATAAAATAAAAAGTAAATATTTAATGCCTGGAGTAGTATGAGCATAAACTTTTGGTAGATGTAGGAGTTGTTGATTATATTAATGATTCTGAAAACAGGAAACCAGGGGACTCTTACCAAGGTAGTGCATCTTGTTCTGAATCATCCCTTTCAGTTGCTCCTTATACTATTTTTAGAGGACATCTCCATTACTTTCTGATTCGAACACTACTTATCCTATCATAAGGTTACAGAACACAAATGCTGAACAGCTGTGTAAAATAATAACACTCCAGTGCTATCTACTGAGTACAATGTGTTAAGCACCATTCTAAGTTCTAGAAACACAACTTCAGTAGAGCACTGCCCTCAAACTGCTTTATTTTATGGAACCAGAGATAGACAAATGCATTTTAATTGAATATACTAATTGCTAGTCTAGAAGTCATGTCCCAGATGCTGTGTGGCTCAAGCATTACGGGATAGGGGAAAGAGATGAACATCAGTGAAAATTTCCTAAGGAATAAGGTATAAAGTGAGTTCTGAAGGCTGAATAAGCATTTTCCTAGATGAAAAAGAACAGTTTCCAGGTTGAAGGAACAGTGATGCTAAGGTATACATTGAGAGAACACGCACCTCTGGGAAATTCATTGCAAAAGCTTGCTCTGGGCTATTGAATTACAAGCAACAGCTGGATCATAATAGCCCTGAATGTTATGTGTATACATATGGTAAGATAATGTTTATTATTGATCAGCAGCTTAGCAGTTTATTCCTGCTTTGAAATTTCTTTCCCAAGTTTTTCACTTTAACATATTGGCATTGATTTTGAGTTTTTTAGCACTTAAAACTTTGGTGTTTGATTTTAACAAGTGTTGCATTGTCTACAGATTAATATTTATTCACAAGGTTAATCTTAATAAAAAAAGCCTTTGTGTGTTTTGGGCACCTGAAAACAGCAGTTGACTTCTGCCATGCAAATGCATTTTCACTGAGTTTTATAGTTTTTTTTTTTTTTTTTTTTGATTCGGAGTTTCGCTCTTGTTACCCAGGCTGGAGTGCAACGGCGCGATCTCGGCTCACCGCAACCTCCGCCTCCTGGGTTCAGGCAATTCTCCTGCCTCAGCCTCCTGAGTAGCTGGGATTACAGGCACGCGCCACCATGCCCAGCTAATTTTTTTTGTATTTTTAGTAGAGACGGGGTTTCACCATGTTGACCAGGATGGTCTCGATCTCTTGACCTCGTGATCCACCCGCCTCGGCCTCCCAAAGTGCTGGGATTACAGGCGTGAGCCACTGCGCCGACTTGGAAAGGAACAATATTAAATGGCTTATGATGTGGGCTCTTGAGTCAAATTTCCTTGACAAGTCCTTACACCTTTGTAAGCTTCAGTTTCCTTAGCTGTAAAATAAGGATAATAATAGTGCCTATTTTACAGGGTTGATGTGAAGATTGTTAGATTGTTCACTTAAGGTACTTGGTGTAATACTTGGTACATCCTGAGTTTTACATATTATTTTTGTTTTGAGAGGAGGTGACTAGAAAGCTGTCAGTTAAGGAGGGGTGTTTTTGAAGCCTACATGGCAATCAGGGAAAAGCTTGAAAGATCAAGAATGAAACTATAATAGAAAGGCAAAGAAAGTTTATCTGTGAAGGGCGTATGCTAAGGAGCAGGGGGCAGTAATGGCAATTTGGAAGATTTTTAAAGACATTTAGAAGCTGAGGGAGGAAGTAAGTTTTTAAGGCCAGATGATTAGGTCAAAATGAATACTAAAAAACAGAAAATTGTCTTTTCATTAAGTAATTATCTATTTTTCAAGTGGTAGTTTCCTTATATTTAGGAAAAACTTAATAATGTATCATGTTAACCACCAGATGGCACTATATGAACTTAATAAGTAATGCATAAAAGCTTCGCTGTCCATTATTGTATCTCAAATAATTATTATATGCAAGAAAAATGTCAATTATTGAAGTCCCTGGGGAAAGTTACCATACTCATTATTTCTTATGTATTATATAACTGGAATGCTAATGCATTATTGACTTTTAATAATAAATCAAGTACAATTATAAATGGAAGTGAAAAAATTGGATAATTTCTTCTTTCCTTTGATAAGCCTTCAGAATATAAGTTATTTTAAAATGTAGTTATATGTACAGTACTGATTTTTTTCTTTCTTTATGTATTTGTTGTATTTCAAAGAGGAACTTCTATATTATTGTCTTTCAATTTGCATTTTGATCAAAATTTGTCTTCTTTTAATTTGCTTTTTGACCAGAATTTTTAAAACTGTAGCTAAACACAATTTTTAAAATGAGACTTCAAATTTTAACTAGAGGTATTTGAGATATTTACATAATTCGAACATTCACTCTCGAAAAGTTCCATTTTGAATTTTGATTATTGTTGGAAAAATGTCTGATTTTGGTCTTTGTCTCTGGAAACAATGTTTCATGTCTAAAGATATTGAAGCTTCATGAGGCTTATGCTGTTTTTGCTTTACATTTGTTCTATAGGAGGATTGACATTAATTTTAACGTTTATTGATATTTTATAGTATTAAACAGATTAAATTCCAGTGTTTGTCAGGCTTGGTAATTTACCCCCTATTTAAAATCCCAGTAGATTCACTGGATTTTGTTACAACTGTGGTCCCAGTGAACAGTGCTAGAAACAAACTTTGCTGTTTATTTTTACTATGGTCAGTAGGATCTTGGGAATGAGGATTAGTTTAACATATTTAAAAAGTTAAATGTTTGTGAATTTTGTGCTGTGATAAGGAGTCATAAGTGCATTATTTCAGAGACTCAGGTGATCATTTAAAAGAAGGCATTCTTCATACTAAATGATTTATAATTTGAAAACATGAGGGAAAACATAGCAATGAGTATTTTGGTTCTAATTTGTTTAAAACTAGAAATTAAATGCAAGGCAATTATGCAATTTAGCAAAACTTAGCTGGATATTGGGCTTTCCCTTTTCTGTACTAGTATGTCACCACAGGGAATCTCAAAACCATTTCTTTTTAACTGAAAACAAACACACAAAGAACCATAGTCTAGTTCGTAGTAAATAGTCCTCGAAAAAGGTTCATATTCCTAACTATTTGTAACTATTTGGCCATTCTAGACTTTCTCTTCGATTTGGAAATAGTCCGTCTTTTACATGCTTACCAAAATGTGGATTTTTTTTATCCAAGTAATAGCATATAAAAGAAAGCTGTGTAGCCTAAGATATTAATTATTTGGGGTATCCTGGGAAGTTTTGGTGATTTTTGTTTATATGTAGATTATTTATATCATTCTTAAAATTTAGTATGGTAGAATATTTTTAAAGATTTAGAAGTTAATGAGTCTAGAATCTGCTGACATCAGACTGCTAAAATGTATTTTGTTTGTCTTTATAATTTTAAAATTGAAAGAATTTTCAGTTGAGGGATATTGTCAGGAATGGGTGATAATGGGAAATAAGTCTTAGTAGAGTCAAAGAAATGGGCACTCTAGACAGCTCCAGGCTATTTTTATAAATTGAATCCCAAATTGTCCTATTCCCAAGTTAAAAACTTTCCTTCCCTACTAGTTCCTTCACCTTAGAAAGCCTTTCCACACCTTTTCAATTATAATAGGTGACTTCTTAATACATGTTTTTTAAAAAGGTATTTGCTTGTGTGTGTGATTGGTCAGTAAATTTAAGGAATATCTATGATGTCTAATATTGGAGTCAAAAGAAGCTTTTAAAAATGGATAGCAATTTTGGAGCAAATTTTGGTGATAAATTGTGATAGTATATGTAAAGAAGACTTTTTTAATGTAAGAAAAAAATCTTAATTTTTGGATTGCAAAAGTTCTTTTATTTTTTCTGAGACAGTGTCTTTCTCTGTGGCTCAGGCTGGAGTACAGTGGAGCAGTCACTGCTGACTGCAGCCTGAACCTCACAGGCTCAAGTGATCCTCCTTTCTCAGCCTCCTGAGTAGCTAGGACTATAGGCATGTGCTACCACGCCTGGCTAATTTTTTTTTTTTTTTTTTTTTTTTTTATTTATTATTTTTTTTTTTTTTTTTTTTTTTTTTTTAATAATGAGAGTCTCATTATTTTGCCCAGGCTGGTTTCAAACTCCTGAGCTCAAGTGACCACCTGCCTCAGCCTCCCAAAGTGCAGGGATTACAGGTGTGAACCACTGTACCCAGCCTTGGATTGCAGAGTTCTAATTATAATCAGTTTTTGAGAACTTTTATGACTTTATGTAAAACAGTACAGCATCATATTTTTAGACTGCAAATATATATACGTACTAAAATATGCTGAAACCTAATATACTGAATATATTGAAACCTAAAAAGTTAAGTTTTCCCATGTTGGCTTGATTTTCCTAATTTTACTAAGTCCATTGCCTTATCACTTATTACTGCTGCCCCTGCTTTAGTCCCAAATCCCAGCATTGTTTTTAGGAGGAGTAAAAGATTTTACTTTTTGATTGAATTTTCAATGTGCTGAAGTTATCTTTTAAATGTTTTTTCTTCTTTGAAAGCAATGTTGCTTGACAGAGTGCCTAAAGTAGCTTTAGGTATTTGCTTGTCTCGAAATTGCATGAATAGTCTGATATAGCCACCAGAAACAAAGAACCCCAACCATTTTTTGTATAACTTGTTTCTTCTAGATATACCTTAGATGAATTTGGAACAGCCAGGAGAAGTACAGTTGTTCGTGGATTTATTGATGCGCTCACAAGAGGGGGCCCCGGAGGTACACCTAGGCCAATTGAAATGCACTCTCATGACCCTTTGAGGTATAGTAATCAAACAGCAGAAGATTTGATGTTTTTACCAAAGGAATCTTTATTAATATTTAGTTTTCATTAGGTATGTGGGAGATATGTTGGCTTGGCTCCATCAAGCTACTGCTTCTGAAAAGGAACACCTTGAAGCTCTCTTAAAGCATGTCACTACACAAGGTGGGTCCACCGACTGTATTGCTAATGCCTAAATACAGAAAATAACACAAACATCTCTGTTCCTGTTCTTGTTGCCATCTTCTTCACTTAGATAAACACCTCGATGGTACAATAAGCATCCTGATAACTCTTCTCTTTTCTAGATTCTCCCTCATTCTGCTAATAGACTTTCTCTTCCATCACCTTTGTCCTCTCACTCAACTGTTCAGTTTTATAGTAAACCCTAATGACCTTTCATGTCCAGCCTAGACTCCTCTGTGGCACTTTTATGAAATTTCTGGAATATCTAGCATACATTATCTCAAATCTTCTGCATGACACTTTAAACGTACAAGGTGATATTATCTTAATTTTATCTGTGAGTAAACAGGCTGAGTGAGTTGTTTAGGGTCATTAGCTACTGATTCTTTCATTTCTGCTACCCAGCCTCTTTTTTCATTCTCATGGCATTGTTTTAAAATTTTCAACAGTTATTATATCTGTTAGTATGTTTTTGCATTGCTGTAAAGGAATACCTGAAGCTTGGTAATCTATAAAGAGGCTTAATTTGACTCAGGGTTCTGCAGGCAGTATAAGAAGCATAGTGCCAACATCTGCTTCTGGTGGAGGCTTCAGGAAGCATAGAGTCACGGTGGAAGTCAAAAGGGGAAGAACTAGCATGTCACATTATGATTGAGGGAGCAAGACAGAGAGATGGGGATGTGCCACACACGTTTAGGCAACACTGACTATCATGTGGACAGCACCAAGCCATTCATAAGAGATCCACTCCCATGACCCAAACATCTCCCACCGGGCCCCACCTCCAACATTGGGAATTATATTTCAACGCGAAATTTAGAGGAGACAAACATCCAAACTACATCACCGTATGTACTAAATGTACTTAAAATTTTTGTCTTGATGTCAAGGAAGACAAATAACTGTAGTTGAGAGTTGCTGATGTCTTGTTTGCAGAATTCCAAATCTTCTTAGTTGTGATTACCTAAAGAGGCCTGTTTTAGAGTTTGAGAGTTTAGTGTATGATTAAAATATGTTTTATTTTTGATAGGAAGTTAAGAGAGACACTGTGGCCTGGTATCACTTGACTGTTTTACACAGCTCAGCCACACATCTCTGTGGTCTGCATTACACAAAAGGAGCCAGTGTTACAAATTGGTGGTAATACTAACCTCATATCTTCTAACTCTTCAGTATCAAGATTAGACTCAGCATATATGTTAGATTGGCACAAAGTGTGCATTGTTAGGCTCTCTTTCTATTATTATTCTCACTACCTAGTTTAAATGAATGTGTTTCTTTAAAGATGTTTTAGAAAAGTATATATAAGACAGTATTAAGAGGTGGGAAAAAAATAGATTGTAGTTAGATGGTTACAAGCAATAAGTGTCAAATACCCAGTACAGAGCTTGATAAATAGTTGGTGTTTAGAAAATACCAGTTTTTCTGTTAGATTTCAGGGTGTGTTTTTCATCTTTAAACCCTCAGTGTATGTGCTAAGCAGCATTGATTGGAATGAGATGTCTGTAAAACAAATGCTAGTACATTTTGGCATCACTTCATTCAATTAATACATTTCACACTCTTTTTTTTTCTCCCTCTCTCTCATAAATTTAATCTTTTCCACAAAGAAATAATATTCATTTTAGTAACTCAAAGTCAAATGAATTAACAAGGCTTTCTAGAAACACATTAGGTATTATCACAATTAGTAATATGTTAACACAATTTGTAATGGCCCAAAGGATATCAAACTTACTAAAATATAGTTATGGTTATTTTAAAAGTTATTAGTACTATTAATTTTATGTATTATATATTATTTGTTAGCTTTTTGAACTTACATGAAGCAAGGTATAATATGGAAACAAATATTCATTAATGTATTAATTTTAGGTGTTGAAGAAAATATTCAAGAAGTTGTTGGGCATATCACTGAAGGTGTGTGCAGGCCTCTAAAGGTAAAACATTTTGTTTTTACATATGCTATATGGTACCTGGTTAAATTATTACTTTATTTATGGGAACTTAAGAAACTGATACCAGCTCAAACTCAATCTATACTTTTTTCAAATTAACACAGTAATGTAGGCTAATAGGAAACATTTTAAAATAATTGCCAGTTTTCTCTCTGAGAAAGAAAATTGGAAATAGTCATAGTTTTCATATATTGACGTATTTTTTACAGATTATGTTTCTTGTAATTTTTCTTACTCAGTTGAGAAAAAATCTATTAAATTTAAACAGTGAATCTATGAATTCTTAACAGAAGCTTACTAAGAATATTTTATTTACTTGATTGCTTCAAGCATAGTAGATTTTTTGCTTATAGCAATGAATAACTATTAATTCAAGGATAAAATATGTATGGCGATTATCATCAATACTATTTATAGTACAAGGAACAGAATTTAGAATCAGATTTGAGTTAGACTTCCCATGTTGCCACTTAATTGTGTTTCCTTATTCCATTTGCTTAACTCCTCTGCGTCTGAATTATGCTCCCATGGAGCCTGTCTATTAAAACAGCCATCATCCAGGGTTGTTCTGAAGATAACTGGGTAGATGAAGTACATAGTTTATGACACTTACCAAGAATTTAGCAGATGGTAAATACCTTTATTTTCCTGTACAGGTATTAATATTTATAGACTACTTGGCAATTGTTGGTTTACTTTTCCTTGTTGATTGACTTCAGTTTCATACAGATACATTGAAATCCTGAAGTTTAATAATTTTTATCAAGAACTGAACTTTAAAGTAAATTTTATTTTATTTCTAAGGCTTTTTGGGGTTATGTGTTCCAGGGAAGGAAATCTCAGATGACACGCTTTGTGACAATTGATTATATTGACAAATTTAACTGTTGCTCTAACTTGATCTTATAGGACCTAACTATATATTCAGTAAATAAATGGCAATGTATTTTGAAATTATCTCACTTATTTCTCCCAAATGAAATATTTACTTGTCATAGTTTGATATAGTCATATATAACTTACATAAATGTTGCTTATTTTGTATACTGGCAGTTACTAGAAAAATAGAAGAGAAGGAGGAATAAAATGAGATTTATTTTGCTGTGCTTTTATACCTTTTTATAACTTCATATAGTTAAATAAAACTCCTAGTCACTTTGTAAATAAATTGTACTTTATCTGCTTTACCTTTCCCCCTTCCTCGCTTATGTAACTATTTTTCTTTTTACAGCTTTTCTTTCTTTTTAAAACAATTTTTTTAAATTTATAATTTTTGTGAGTACATAGTAGGTATATGCTTTTCATTTTCTTTTTAAAAAGTAATTTTATAAATATCATAATTTTAGAATCCTTATAACGGACTTTTCAGTTTCCTGTCCTGGTTTGAATAAGAATTGTTATTACATTAAAAATGTTTAATCCCAACCACTTATATAAAGACATTATATACTGAAGTCTGCCTTTGTTTCAAAATGCACTTAGAAATCCTTGTTTCATCTTCCTTCAATGTAAATGCCCAGAAAGATGTTAATGACAATTGTAAGACATTATTGTGATCTGCTGACAAATTTATTATAAGATGCCAAAGGTAAAGAAGACCCTAGTAAGCAGACAAGTATTTTTTTGTTGTAAAATGAAGAAAAATTCCTTTTCTGAAATGACAGAAACTTCAAATCTTTCCATATGATGATAATATGTATTGCATACTTCAGAGAATATTTAGCACGTGTTCACAATAGTTACATATCAAATTAGCTTGATAGTGATATATAATCCAGCAACTCTTAGACCCTCCCTTCCTTATATACTGACAGAGAGTGTTATACTATTTTAAGAATTTTCTTTCTGTATGACCTCATCTGGGTATATTTTCAGTGATATAGGTATTGAGAAAAATTTCTACTTTAACATTTTATTTTGCAGTTATAATTCTAATTTTTATAGTGATCAATCTGCTTTTATGCCCACTCGTACGAAATTTCTTCTTCCTAATTAATAGCAACTAAACTTTTTCAAATGATATGTGATATTGGATGTTATGACTACTTTTCTGTTCATCATCATTCTTTGTAGAAATGAATTTTTTTTAGAATGGGAGATTTTTATTTTTCGAACCATAAAGAAAAGGTTATAGTGGTAATGGGAAATAATCCTTAAGAAACTGTATATTTGATTTATTCTACCCTGTTTAATCTTTTCTTTGTCTTAGGAAAGTGAAACATCATAGGTAGTAGATTAAATACTTGTAAATGTATGCATTAAGATAAGATCTGTAAACTTATTGCCAGTTTAAAGAATTGGTGCTCTAAGTTTAAGTTTACATATGTTGTGTAGCGGGTACCATGGCTCATCAGCATCAAGCCTATTACTTTGTACATGTCTTTACTCCAAAATTGTAACTAGAAAAGATCAGAACTAAAATATTAAAAAAAATTTTTCAAGTCTATGGGTATAAAGTCCTTCTTTTATGTAAAATTAGATTGCTGAGAGATTACCAGCTCTCATCTGAATTTTCTCTTCTAATAAAAACTTCAGTGTAGTGAATGCTACAGACCTTAGATTACGGTGGGTTCTATGAAAGCAGATATATGTAGAAGATTAATGGCAGGGAAAATAAAGCTGAACATTGTACACAAGACAGTCGCTGGGCCCTCAGATTGAGGTATACATAGCATCAGATGTCTACCCTGAGCAGCTATCTGTGATATTAAGGCAAAGGAGGTTCATCATCACCTTTTTCAGTCCTCCCTTCTTCCTGTATCTCCTTCATGAACACAACTCTCTCTCTCTCTCTCTCTCTTTCTCTCTCTTTCTCACTTTTGCTCCTAGCTCTCTTGCCTTGGAGAGGAGAGCCACTGTTCTGTCTTTTAGCTCTTCCCTACCTTCTCTGCTGTCAGGTGCCTAAAGCCCATTTTGCCACTTTTAATATCTCCATTTGTCATTGATGCCGCATCTCACAATGTAGCTAGGATTTATGGAGTGCTTATGATGTACCAGGGTCTGTTCCAACGCACTTTATATCTGAGCCATTATTCTCATTGCTGCTCTCCAGCTCTGCTAATGATTTTTGCCCTATACTGTCATCACAGTGATAATTGCCAGCCAGTTGCTGCTACCACCACTTCTTTAGTCTGTTTGACCTTTTTTACTTTTTACTTTTTGTTTCTCTTGTCTTTGTTGTTTCTCCTGTGACTGTTGGCTTTTGCTGAAAATGGTCAGCCTCTTTTATAGCCCTCATAAGACAGAGTGTTTCTTTCTGTATGGCAAACAAAGCATTCTTGGTGTATTGTTTGTCAATCTCCTGATTTTCTAGCCTTTCTCTGTTGTATTTTGTATTGTAGCTGTTGTATTCTGTATTGCCTCTTTCCCTCAAAACCTTTGTGTTCATGGAGAGAGATGGTAATTGTTTTTGGTTTTTCTTCCTTCCTCCTTCCCTTCCCTCTTTGCTTTTCCTTTCTTTCTTTCTCTCCCCTCTTTTCTCATTTTCTTTCTTAAGGGAGTTAGAGCTAAGAATATTTTCTGGATGCCTCAAAATTATGGAAGGCAGGTGGCCAGACACCTGAGATGGTGTTTAAAATCTGCTAGTAAGAGCTGTTTGCCTACAATTAACATTTTTTGTATTTTGCTGTGATAATTATATTAAAATTAAGAAAATACCACTTTTATTGATATATAATTTAAGTCACTGTTAAGGCCTTGATTTCAAAATAAATTATAATATGGAAAAATACATTTTTAAAGTTCAAATGCCACTCATGATCCATGGTATTGTGGTAGTCAGCACCTATACCAACAGATGAAACAGTTTCATAAACATAGTAATGTAAATTGATTTCTGTAATATAAGAGGTTTTTGTGTGCACATATAAAATCTCATTTTAGCAAATCACATTTGTTTTATGAAATATGCCAAAATCTAAATACAGAGAAAGCACAACTTTTTTTTTTTTTGAGACAGAGTCTTGCTCTGTCACCTCTGTCGCCCAGGCTAGAGTGCAATGGCATGATCTCTGCTCACCACAACCTCTGCCTCCTGTGTTCAAGTGATTGTCCTGCCTCAGCCTCCAGAGTAGCTGAGATAATGCACGTGCCACCATGCATAGCTAATTTTTTGTATTTTCAGTAGAGACAGGGTTTCACCATATTGGCTAGGCTGGTCTCCAACTCCTGACCTCGTAACCTGCACCGCCTCAGCTTCCCAAAATTCTAGGATTACAGTTGTGAGCCACCATACAAAGTTCAACTTTTAAAAGCATTTATTAAACATCTGTTGTGTGTATACGGCTCTATTAGATGCTACAGAGATGTAAAATCGGCAGAAGACATAATGTCTATACTGTGTTCGTATTCAGAAACTAGGAAAGCAAGAAGATACGATGTAAGCAGTAGCTTAAGGGCAGATACAATATTTAAGTAAGCATTTATTCGTGTAGTTTAGATTGTATTCATTAATGAGAGAATATAAGATCAGTGAGGGATGGAATTTAATTAGAAAAGATTCACATTTGCTAAATCTTGAGGCAGATCAAGTTAATCTTGAACCAGATCTGATTTTGCCCTGGTAGTATTATAATTTGGCAAATATGTCGGTGCTAATTCAAGATTGGTCTACTTTTCTATTTTTTTATTAATAGACAAACTTGATATAATAACTTATAGACAGGAATTTATTTTATTTTTTAATTGACTATTTGGCAATAAAGTAGTATGTTTTCATTGATAATCTGTTTTAGGGATGTAGTGGCTGCCTTTGCAATTCAGTATTGAACCAGATTCCATTATATACTGGTGATAAATCTCAAAATGATCTCACTATGTTGATATTTCTGGTAACGACTGCCTTGAGCCAAATTCTGCAAATAATGGATCAGTTTTTTTTGTAGAGCATATCTATGTTAAAATGTTTGTTACTTTACCATCTTCTATGACTTATTACTCAGAAATTATTTAGAAGGCATTTTGTGATCTCTGCAATAATAAAATTTTATCTTTGTTATGTTATTTATACCATATGTTATTAATGAAGAAAGATTATACTTTTAAGAAATGTTTAATTTCTTCTCACATATTTTAATAGGTTCGAATTGAGCAAGTAATAGTTGCTGAACCTGGGGCAGTTTTATTATATAAAATTTCTAATCTCCTCAAATTTTATCACCATACAATCAGGTAAGTGGAATGGCAAAATGTGATTGCTAAATCCCATGTGATATTTTTTTCAGTTAGAGTGGAGTATAAGTTTGTTTTACATTGTGTATGGTAAGTATACAGTAAGTATAGACTAAGCGTAACTAGTAGAACCACCATGCCATGTAAATCATTATATGTATATTATCCATGCTATGACTTGAGGTCTGTTATTTCCTTTTTCCTTTTCTCTCCAAGCTTGACCGCCCCCCCACACACACACACAACTTATATAACAATGTAAGTCTATAATGTAAGTCTTTATTGAGTCTTCCCGCATTAGTAAAAGACTCCAAGGCTACTAAAGTAACTGTATCATATACTCACAATAGAGCATAATGAATGAAATGTTCTGTTCTGGATGTAAATAACCTACACTCTTTAGCATTTAGTTTACTGTAAGTGATAAAATAGAACTTTAGCCTCTCTACATAACAGCAACTTTAATTAGGAACCACTTGTCTTATATAAAATGTGATCTTTGACTCCAAAATTTGCATTCATTTTTGCTTGACATTTGACGTTGGTGGTATACCCTTGAATTTTATTACAACTGTCACTTGAGACTATGTCATATGTGTATCTACGTTAAAACAATGTCTTTCCAAGCCATATTTTTATAGTTTTTATATTTTTCCATTAAACAATTACTTCAAAATTACTTGTTATCCAGTATGTCAGTATCAGGAACAGTAGGCCAACTGTTTAAGAAGACTATAACTAACGTTACCAGGAAAGGTTCAGGGAGCACTTACTCCTTAGTGACACAGAGTAGCCACCCAGAACTTCACAGGTAAGAAATGGATTTTACATCTTAATAGTAGATTTTCAAACAAAACTAACAAGCCATAGCCTACAAAACTAATCAGAGATAGGATTTGGATTAGTCTCTTAACATTTTAGATACAAACTTATTGTCATCATTTCCCGTAATTCAAAAGCAGTGAGTTAGTTTCAATTGTAATATTATGGTATCTTATAATAAGAGAATGATAGAAAACACAAGGGCTACTGACAGCAGCTAGACATAGCAAATACTGTGTTATAAAAAGATGCTGGTAAAATGATTTTTAAAATGTTTATTTAATAATGTCCAAGATGGTACTACATGAATTTTATTATTTAAATATATTGATATCTTAGTTTCTAATGTAGAAAATGCTAGAAATAAAATAATTCTGATTCTGAAGATGATAGTAGGTTTTTTAGGCTCTGAGAATTATAAGTTTTCTATCTTTGAAGACGAGGATATTAAAGATGACAATTAAAATCTATTGATTTTTTGCGTGTGCTTTTTCTACTTCACACATTTCCTCATTTAGTCAATTAAAAAGCTGACTGTATACTCATCATTCTTCTATGTAGTAAGGAAACAGCAATTAACAAAGCAGTTTAAACTTACATTCCAGTAGGGGAGACAAGCAAATATAAAATAATAGTTTTAGGTAGTGATAAGGGTACTAAAGATAAAGCAAAAGAAAATAAATAGGAAGTATAGGAGTAACCACATGTGAGTAGATATATGTGTGTATGTGTGACTGTTTTTGAGGCTATTTGGTAGAGGCAATATTTGAATTCAGATGTGAATAATATGAAGGAGTTGGGCATGAAAAGATCTTGGAAAAGAGTGTCCTGAACAAAAATACACTCTGGTACTGAAGCTAAGGAAAAGCTTGCATTTTGGAGGACTAGAAAGACCAGGAGTTGCAGTGCAGTGAATTGGAAGGAGCAGGGGGAGATGAAATCAGAAAGGCAGAGAGAGGCCAGCTCACATAGAATTCTGAAGACCATAGTGGATATTTAGATTTTATGCTGAATGGATAAGATTGGGGAAGATGTGAGGGTTTTGAGTGACCTGAACAGATTTGTGTTATAAGGTTACTCTGGATACCCTGTGAATTAGGTACTGTAGTGAGACAAAAGGGAAAATAAGGAACATATTTAGGGAGCAGTTTGTAGTCCTGAGCAGAGATGATGATGAGTTAGACTAGGGTGATAGTCTTAGAAATGGTAAACAGTAGTTGATTTTGGAGATAATTTATGCCACAGCCAATAGGACATATATACATACTAGATAGAGTGAGGTGTGAGGAGTCAAGGATGAATTCTTGGCTTTTGGTTTGAACGGCTGGGTGAATGGTATTGTTTGCTGAGATGGGGAATGCTGGAAAAGAACAGGTTGATGGGAGTGGTGGATAAGGAAGAGTTCCCTTCAGTTTTGGCCTTGTCAGATTTGATATATCTGTGAACATACAGTAGGAGATTTTGAGTGAGCAAATAATAGAGAAATCAGGGCTGAAGCTATAAGTTTCTTAGTTTTCAGAAAATAGATCACTTAAGAAATGAGTATAGATAAAGAATGGGGCTAAGGACTGAGTCCTGGGAAGCTCCAATATTTAGAGGTGAAGAAGAGGAAAAACCACAAAGAAAACTGGGAAGGGATCCAGTGAAGTTGGGGGAAAAAGCAAGAAGCATGCAAGATCTCAAAAAATGTACTCCTAACAAAAGGAAGATGTAGAATCCAGGAAACAGAATCGCACACACTTGGATTACATATCCTTTCTTATAAAACTTTTCTCCCTGGAATTAATAATTACTTTGCTTTTATACTTGTTTACTTTCCTATGCCCTCATCACTATTTCAGATCCAAGCTATTAAAGTGGACTTGACATTGCATTGTCTCACCATATAGTCCAACAAGTAATCCCCCTCTCTCCGGCCTTTGTCTGATACCCTTCTTGGAAGCCTCATTCCCCTCCAATCTAGATGTGTTGACCTACAGGCCTACTGCAAGCTGCTTGGCTATCACACTGGCATTTATCTTCTTCACTAGCCTGTTCACTGGCTTGTTTAGGTATCCCTGATTCTTTGGTCAGCTCTGAATACTATTTACATGGGTGTAGAACAGTTATTTACTAGAACTCTGTGCCCATGGCTGTATTAGGAAGCCTGGGGAAGGTGAAGTTTGGGTGTGTTGTGGTGGAGGGGGAGAATTGTGTAAGAGAGTTTAATTCTCATCATCTACATCTGGGAATTTGTAGATAATACCTAAAACTGAAAAATCGAGTAATAGGAGTATAAGCATGTTGGGTAGAAGTATGGAATGAAATGTCAGAAGATACATCTACAATTATTGGGACCAGTTACTGGAACATAGTGTGTGCTCAATAAACATTAGTAAATTCTAGATCTGAATAACTGCAAAGTACAGCTGATAACTCCAAATTTAAAACATAATGAATGTAAATGTATGTTGATCTCTCTCCAGATTTTTAATTAAATTGTTTCTATTTATGTTCATTTAATTTGCTTCCCCTGTTGTTTGATGTACACTTTTATTCAGAGGAATACTTGTTTTTATTGCATGTGTAGGCATGTGTGAGAATTCCATCCAATTTATTTTAGTATTTGGCTTATAATATTTTTAACTGTAATACTTGTTGTATCTTTAAAATATAAGTATTATGGCTAGTTTAATTTGCTAGTATTTTGCTGTTTGCCTTATATACGTATTTTACTAATAATTTGCTCTGTTTTCATGAACTATGTAAGAATTTAATTTATTTCAGTTTCAGAATTGTACTGAAATACTACATTTTACGGTATTTGCCTTTATAATATATCATATGTGGTATGTCATTTATCAGTAAATTTGCTGTGTTTTAGTTTACTGTTTACTAGTATTTAATGTCATTATATTCATCTTTAGCAATCTAAATTTTTTTAGGCATGGAAGATGTTGTTATGCCTTTAGAAATTATGATTCCCTACTGGAATATAGCATATTTTCATATCTACAAGAAACTTTTCCCCTAGAAGGTTATAAATTACTTTTAGTACGTAAATTATGAGAAAAAAAATGGGAATTATTTTATATACATACTTGTCTTAGATCTTGGCAAAAATGGAAAACCTCTTTGAATGGGTCTAAGAAATACCCTTATAAAATAGCAAATTGAGAATTATGGAATGTACTAATGTAATTAGTTATTTCAAAATGTTATCAGACTTTTCAAACTCATCAGACTTTTCAGTTAGTGTAAATATACTGCTCTGTGGGCTGTTGTATAAAAATTGAGAATTTCCAATTTATAGATGTGTTATTTTTATAGAATAGCAGTTTTAATTAAAAGAATAACACAGTATTTATACAATTTATATATTTTATCAATAGAGCTGTTGATTTAATGCTCTTTTTAAAATTAAAATTGACTGTTTTAGATAATCAAGACATATTTAATAAAGGAAAAGTAGAGATAGGATTTTATATATTACAAATGTCTGTTCTGACAGTATTGCTAAAAGCGATTGTGAAATATTGAAAACATACTAGTTTGTTTTTACTTTTTCATCACCTAACTCAAAAGAAAAACAAAAGTCCTGATTTTTAAAATATGAAACTAGAGCATTTTTAATTCACAGGTTGTATTTTACATTAAAAACTTTTATGTAAATCTAGATCTTTGTAAAGCATTGCACTCAGTTAAGAACTGTTTTGTTTCAGTTTCTGTTTTGCAACCTGAAATATTCTTTGCTTTTAGTGGCATTGTTGGAAATAGTGCAACTACATTATTGACCACCATTGAAGAAATGCATTTGCTAAGCAAAAAAATATTCTTCAATAACTTGAGTCTTCATGCAAGTAAATTAATGGACAAGGTATGTTTGAAAAATGTAATTGTTATGTGAATGTGAATCTTTCACATTAAAGAGGTTTTAATGATTTTTGTATTGATTGGTAATTTTTCCTATTATATTCTGTATTCTTTTGAGTTCTTCATATGACCAACAAATTTCATTTTGAGATGGCTTACTGGACCTAAGATTGTAGTCTGTATTCCTGAAACAGTATCACATTTAGTTATGATTGGAGATAGAGTATCAGGCTCCAATTTAACTACCATTTTTTCTGTAACAAAAATTGTATAATTAAAGGAAACTTACTGTATTTAGCTGGGGGATAAGATAATGTACAGATTGGAAAACTAGAATTGTTACAAAATGTTTTTTCCAAACAGCTTATGTTTTTACCCTTTGATGTTACAGGTTTGTCCTTATGAAATGTATGCTCCTCTGAGTTATATAATTATTTATGAAAACAAACAAGAAAAAGCATCCCACAAAAAAACAAATAAGCAAACAAATAAGCAACAAAAACCTGAAAGAGTCCTATAAGACCTAATATCTTAAATTGAGCAGGATATTGTGGCAGGACCTTAAGGAATACATTTACAGTGATCAAATCATTATTTATTTTTGTTTCGTTATTGAGGACATGAGTTTTTCAAGGGTGTGTCACAATCACCATGCTGGCTTTTTACTGCTGTAGCTAATAGGCTAGCTATATTAAGCCCAGGTTTTGTAATATGGTATAAAATAATAGCAATTTGGTCCAAAATACCTGGTCAGTCTTCACTTTCGTAAGTTCAATCTTCACTTTCCTAAGTCTTAATAGGAGTCTACTTCCTGACCCACATGCATGACTCAAGATTTATTTGGAAAAGGAACATGAATTTGTGGAGATGGAGTATCTACCTTAAT
Source organism: Cebus imitator (assembly GCF_001604975.1). NCBI lineage: Eukaryota > Metazoa > Chordata > Mammalia > Primates > Cebidae > Cebus > Cebus imitator. Next base: position 2,021,143 of record NW_016107460.1, on the reverse strand, counting down.
TTTTCTTGCCAGTGTGCTTCTGTTTGCATCAGCAGTTTACTAACAATAATTTCTGGTTATGTTTGTTTTTATGAGTTTTTATTTAGACAGACCTCTTCTGAAATAATTTATACATGATACACAAACATTAAATCTGAATAAATATGTTGTAGCTATTGAGAGTACACAGATGAACACTCAAGGTCTATTGGCCTCATTAAGGTTGCTTCTCCTTTGGTGGAAAATAACCGAGTAAGCCTGGTTATTATAGAATGTACCTAGGGTATATACTAGCACCAAAGGAGGAGTATATTTAGCAAACTATATGTATTCCTTTACAGAGAGGAAGCTTTCTACAGAGAGAGGTAGTAGAGTTGAACTTTGAAGGACATGAAGGCTTTAGATAGGTGAAGAAAAAAAAAGAAAGGAGTGGATAGGGGTCGTCTTAAATAGAAGAAACAAATAGAATATGTTAGAACATGAGCTGAGTTACCTATAAACACATTTTTCATTTATTAAAAATCTTTAAATACCACTTGTAAAGTGCTGTGTTTATATATATGTGTATATATATATAACATATATAAGCACATTTTTCATTTATTAAAAATCACTTGTAAAGTGATGTGTTTATATACATATGTATATATGTGTATATATACATGCACACACATATACACATGTATATAAAACATACACATATATACATGTATGTATATAACATGCTCATATTATTGTAGCTGACACATAGCTAAAATGTTAAAATGAAAGCTATATGATCTGTACATACATGTATATATGCATGTGTATGTATAATATATATACACACGTATATATGTATGTGTATATATGTTTCTATATATACATGTATGTGTATATATGTTTATATACATGTATGTGTATATATGTATGTGTATAATGTGTATGTATATATGTATATATGTGTGTATATACATGCACACATATACACATGTATATATAAAAACCATATACACACATACCTATATACACGTGTGTATATATGTTATATATACACATGTATATATATGTGTATATGTATGTGTATATATGTGTTATATACACACATGTATATATGTGTGTATATGTTTATATGTATATATGTGTATGTATATGTACACATACATGCATATATAAAAACATACACATATGTTATATATACATATGTGTTTATATATGTTATCTATAACATACACATATATACACACATGTTACATATATATTATATATAACATATCTTATAGATAACATATATACACATACATATATACATATGTGTATATAAACACACCACTTTACAAGTGATATTTTTTAATAAATGAAAAATGTGCTTCCCACATATAATATATATATATCATATGTGGGAAGGCCAGGTTGGAGATAGGAAAATTAAAGGAGTATTGAAGTTGTTGTTATTCATACATGATCTAAGGGAGATACTCTGGGAATAGTAAAGAGGAGACAGATTCTTGAAAGAGAAAGATAAAATCTTCAAAATTTGATGACTGACTGAATATGGGTAAGTGATCACCTAGAATAATCCCTAAGCTAATCACAAATATGGAGAATACAGAAAGAGGGTACAATTTGGGAGATAAAGATGGTATTGTCTAAGTTAGATAAATTGAGTTTGAGATCCTTATAAGAGATCCCTCTGGAATTGGTCTAATCTAAAAGGGAGTGATACATTTGGATTTAGAGAGTTTTACATGTAGGAGATGGTTGAATTCATACGTTTGAAGGAAGTCACTAGAATATTTTTTAACAAGAGTAGAGCTACCAGAACACAGTCTTGGGAAACGCTGACATCTAAGAGAAGGAAAAAAGTCAACAGTATGATACTGAGAGAGGATGGCCAGAGAGGCAGGACAAAAATTAGGATAAGGTTTTATCAGAAAAAGCCAAGAGAAGAGAGTTTCTAAAGGGAAGGCATAGTTAATAATGACAGATGCTTTTAAAGAGTTCTAGTAGCAGGCTTGTCATCTTTGGTAACATATAGATGATAGGTGACCTTACTGGACAATAGGAGCCAGATTGCAGTATATAGAAAAACACATGGGTAAGCATGTTGCCCAAAGCGTCACCAATTGGAAAACATACGGACCTCAAGACCGAAAATAGATGCTTTAGGCATTTGTATTAAGAAATTTAAACCAGAACAATAAAATAAAGATAAATAGAAAGGATGGAATTAAATTTTGTGACAAATAAGGAAATAAAAGCAGAACTGATTATTTGTTGAAAAGATAAAATTGACAAACTTCTAACAAGTCTAATCAAGGGAAAAAAAAGTTTTAGAAGTTGGAGACAATCCACAGATGAGAATTAAAACTTCTTAGAGAGTACCATGTACAGTTTTGTAGTAATAATCTGAAAATCTGAGTAAGAGGAATGCTTTTTAAGGTGATAAAAATTGGTAAAATGTGAGTCAAAAAGAAGTGGAAAGTTTGAATATACCTAAAGAAGGAAGAAAACTTATTAAAGAACATGTTGCCAGGCTTAGTTCAGATCATATAGAGAACTTCATTCATACTTAGGAGGAACAGATAATTCTCCAGAACATGGAAAAATATGGAAATCTCAGTTTGTTCTAGATGGTACGACACTGACATAAACCTTTTAAAGGTAGTAAGCAGTGAAAAACACAGATTAGTCACTTTTTAAGTTTTAAAACTTCAGAATTCAGCATTTGTATATGAAAACCAAGATGGTTTATTTCATGAATACAAGAATGTTTCAGTGTTAGGAAATATATTAAATGAGTATATAAAATAAATTTTGTATTCTCATATTTGATCACATTTTTTGGGGGAAAATCTTAGTAAATAAGTCATTGAAGAATACTTCCTTAATCATAAAAAGAGAAATAAAACTAACAGCCAACATCATAATTAATATTGATGCACTGGTGGTTCTTCTGTTTAAGTGAAGAGCAAGAATGCTTGCCAATACTTTTAAATAATAACCACAGTAGAAAGACCAGATAAAGAAATGAAATTTAAATATTTTCAAGGAGGAGACATTAGATTCTTTATGCATGTTATGACAGTCTATTTTGAAGACTTAGGAGAATCAACTGAAATTGTACAACCAGAAAATGAATTCTAGTGAAACAGTTGGTGAAAAGATCAATATACAAATGTAATTAATTTTCTTATATGCCAGCTCATGAGGTGCTCAGTAAATACTGATAACACGAATGACTGGTTCCGTTCATTTTCTGCTGGCCTATATTCCATCACTATCTTTCCATTAGTTTTAAATCTCTTTCACCCTTCCCATTTTACCACATTTGCTTTGCAAAACCACCTTGAATTAATTCAATTTTTCAATTTTTCCTGTGCATACTATGACTGGTAAGCACTGCTAAAGAAAATTACATACCCATACAGACAGGAGTCACTAAAAATTGTCTCCAACATCGGGAAAGCTCTCCATGAGGTCCAGCGAATGCTGATTGTCCTTTGGTACTACTCATATTTACCTTACTTACTTTCACCCATTTCCTTAAATCTACCATACTACCTCCTACCAAAAAAGTACCAACCCTTGCTAAAACTGGAAATGGACATTAAAAAGAATCATTGCCAACATGATGAGCAAAAAGTGAGATATTTTGTTTTTTTTCTCATTTGGATTTCTGTAATTCTAGTGAGAATGAACATTTTGAGATAGGTTTTTGGCTGTGAGTTGCATGTTCAAGTCCTTTGTCATTTTTCTATTGGATTGTCTTGTTCGTTTCTGATATTGTTTATGCATTAAGAATACTAACTCCATCATATACATTACAGACATTTTCTCCACACATCATTTGCCTTTTTAATTTGCCTGTAGTATTTTTTGACACATGAACTTTTAATTTTTTTATAGTTAAATATAAACTTTTTAAATAGTTTTTTCCCTTGGGAGCATTCCATGCTTGAAAGTATTCCCACAAGAAAATACATTTACAGTTTAATATATAATAAAGTTAGTGTCTATTAGTGGGGAAATGATAAATTGTTTAATACATTTATTTAGATGTATTTTCTTAGATGTTTCTATGTATTCACTTTATTTGTTTATTTTTTTAAGAGACAGGGTCTCACTCTTGTTGCCCAAGATTGTAGCTCACTGCAGCCTTGAATTCCTGGGCTCCAATCATCCTTCTGCCTCAGCCTCCCAAGTAGTTGGGATAATAGGCACATACTACCATGCCTGGCTAATGTAATTTTTTTTTTTTTTTTGATAGAGACATGCTTTTGCTATTTTGCCCAGGTTTATCTCAAACTACTGGCCTCAGGCAATCATCCTGCCTCAGCCTCCCAAGGTGCTGTAATTACAGGTGTAAGCCACCACACCTGGCCCTGGCCCTGGTTTCACTTTTACAACAAATTTTTAATCTACTGAAGTTTATTATTCTTCATACTGAAAAGTTAGAACCTTATTCTTCCCCAAGTGGTTTTCCATTTATTTCCCCTTAGTAAACTTCTGTATATTTTATTAGTCACATAAAAGTTAAAATGAAAGTGGCAACTAAACTTATGACCCCCGTGCAGTTGAAAAATCTGTATATGACTTTTGACTCTCAAAATGTAACTGCTGATTAGCCTACTATTGACTGGAAGCCTTGCTAATAACATAAGCAGTCAGTTAACACATTTTTTGTTGTATGTGTTATATACTGTATTCTTAAAGTAAGCTAGTGAAAAGAAAATGTTACTAAGAAAATCATAAGGAAGAGAAAATATATTTACTATTTATTAAATGGAAGTGAATCATCATAAAGGTCTTCATCCTCATTGTCTTCACATTGAATAGGCTGAAGAGGATAAAGAAGAGGGATTGCTCTTGTTGTCTGAGAGAGTAGCAGAGGGAGAAAAAAAATCTATGTAAATGTGAACCTATGTGATTTAAACACGTGTTGTTTAAGGGTCATCTGTAATGGATAGTAAAAGGCAACTTACAGATGACATCTACCAATTAAAACTTTGAACAGAATGGGTGAAAATGAGGGAAGAAATAATTTAAATATATTAATTACCAATCAGTATTGCAGCTTATGTGAGTTTATAGCAGTGAATGGTTTCTGATATCATTATTATCAATAGAACTCTCGATATTTTTCTCCAATATGAACTGGGCCATATTTAGATTTATTTTTACATTGGATTGTGACTGTATTATGATTCTCTTTACAACTTATATGTTGCATATATCTACAACCGTTTCAGTTTTTTAAAAAGAATATCTTCCTTTCATCAAATTTTAATGTTCCATAATTTTATATTTGTTATATCTTTTCCTTATTCTGCTTCTTGTAAACCATTTCACTTTCTCTAAAAGCATTGTAGCTTTATGAAGAAAACAATATTTATTGTAGAATGTTCTTCATTAGCAAAGCGCCCAAGTGGAAATTTTTGTTAATAGAATTTTAAGTGGATAGTATAATTGTTAGAAAGAGCAGCTTTTAAAATAAAGGTGTAGCCAGAGAGGAATTTTAAAAAATATGATTGCTTTTGTGCTTTTAAAAAGACGTACTTGGGAGCTAATTCTTTATTCAGCATGAAAAAAAGAAAATTCAAGGACATAATTTTATTGAAAGATGTACCTTTTCTCTAACAAAGCAGTTTGAAGCACTTGAGTATTCAAGTATGCATGTTCCCTTCCTTATCAAGCTCTCCTGAAATATTCATAACTGCAAATCTACTGAAGTTTAAAGAGAATATGTACCTATACTGCAAAAGACACAATGCTGTATTAATTTAGGCTAGACTGACATTTTCTAAAATTATTTCTCAGTATAGTAATAATACAATTCTAATTGAAAGGATATAGCCTGTCTTAAATGAAACCCATATCAAATTAATAGTCAGGATTGATTTGCTTAGTCCTCTAGAGAAAAACAAACAAGCAAAAAAAAAAAAAAATGATTCTTTAAATAAATTGTCATTTAAATTCTAGGATATGGTTACTGTTTTGAATCTTTTTACTACGCATAGCGTAATATGTGGATTACCAGCTTGGGCATCATCTGGGAACTTACTAGACATGCAAATATCTGAGGCCCTACTCCAGACCTACTGAATCAAATTATGCATTTTAATAAGATTCCCAGGACATTCATGTGCTCATTAAAGTTTGAGAGGTGCTGTTCTGGTTGAATAGTTTGAGTTTTACATTATTCCTTACAGATTGTTCTGCCAGGAAAAACAAACAAAAAACCAAATTTTTTTAATTCAAAATGCAAAGTGTGTAAAATAAGTTGTAATTTGAAATTATTTTAAACATGTTAGTTTGTACTCTTAAATTTATCTTGGACAATTTTATTGACTTAAAATTGTCAATAAAATTAAGTCAATAAAATTGTCTTAAATTCCACATATTAAATTAAAAATTCCACATATTGTCAATTACTAGAAGGTATGTATTTAGATAGAGCAAAAGGAATATATATATGTTCCTTTATATACTTTTTAATATATATATATATAGAGAGAGAGAGAAAACGAGGAAATTAGTTTAAAAATGTGAGGGCTTTATTTTTGGTTGGTTTGTCTTTATTATTTGAAAGCAAATGGATGAAGAGCCTTCTTAGAAGCTACAGAACAGAAAATTAGAGGACCTTTAATGGAAGATAGCTGAAAGAATAAAACTAAAGTTGGTAGGGGATGAAATCATAGAAACAGCTTTTGGAATTTTTATGGTGCAACTTCTTTATTTTTCTCTAGTAAAAGTCAGAGCACCTAGACTACAGAAGGGGTAAAAAGTAAATAGTCACAAGAAGAATATCCAACCCCAGTATAAACTGCTGTCTGACTGACGACTGTCTCTTGTTTTCTCTGCTTTTAACTTCATGTAAATCGATTCATACAGTGTATACTTTTTTGCCTCTGATTTGTTTAATTTAACATATCTGTAAGATTCATTTATGTTGCCTGTTCAGTAGTTCATTTTTTAATTGTCATGTAGTAATTTTGTTATACATATGCACCACAATTTATTTACCCTTTCTATTACTGATGGACATTTGGGACATTTCTAGTTCTTGGATATTGTAAATAAAGCTGTTATGAATATTATTATGCATATATTGGTGGACATAAGTTTTTATTTCTGTTGTATGTATGCCCAGAAATGGAATATCTGTATTATAACATTGATTAGCTTTAGCAGGTATGCTAAGCATTTTTCCAAAGTAATTGTGCTAGATCACTCCACCAGAAATGTGGGAGTTTCAGTTGTTCCATGTTTTTCCAGTACATGATGTTGTTAGTCTTCTTAATTTTAGCTGCTGTAGAAAGTGGGTGGTGGTATTTCATTTGTTTATAGTTTGCACTTTTTTCAAGATTAATGGTGTTGAACAGTTTTTCATGTTTATTGGCTGCTAGATATACTTTCTTGTGAAGTTGTCTTTTAAAGCCTGTTGCACAGATTCTTTATCGGGTTGTTATCTTTCTCTTATTGATTTCTAACAGTTTTCAAAAATGTCTGGATACAAGTCCTTTATGGAATAATAAGCATTACAGATATTTTCTACCAGTTTTTGAACTGTCTTTTCACTTTCTTAATTGTGTATTCGATCAACAGAAAGTCTCAATTTTTAATTCAGGCTTGTATGACAAGCTTTCATTTCATGATTAGTTCCTTTTGTGTCCTGATTAAGAAATCTTTGCCTATTCCAGGGTCATGAGAATATTCTTCCATGTTTTTCTCTAAGAAGCTTGATTATTTTAGCTTCCACATTTAGGCCTTCAGTCCATCTCAGATTTTTAGTATAAGGATAGGGGTCAAGTTTAATTTGTGTGAGTGTGGTTTAAGTTAGTTTATTTTTCTTGCTTTAAATTTGTCTTGCCTTTGGTCTTGATTTATGTCATAATGTCTAGTAAAATATAACTGGACCTAATACCATGTTCTCATAGTAGGTCTTCTACAGATGTTTGATAGTTTGAAAAACTGGAAGGGCTTTAGAAGCTAATCTTCTCAGTCATCTTTGTCTGTAGCTACATATGTATTTCTTAGGTTACCTGAGACTGACTTTTATGTTTTTTTCCAGTTAAGTTGATGTTTAATAATTGGTTGTCTTAGTACCAGTAGTGTAGTTGCAGGTGGTTTTTGTGCTGCAATACAAGTAAAGCCTTTCTCAAATTAAAAATTCATCTCATGTAAGCAATTGATGGCTCCACATTAGAAAGGCAATATATGGCTTGGGGAGAAATCCTAGGCTTTGGAGTCTGTTAGAGCTGGACTGAAAGTCTCACTTTTCCAATCATTATATGACTTTCAATAAGTTGTCACTATGTAATTGAGTTTCTACTATATGTATAACAAAGAATTGTGGCACAGTAAACTTAGATAAACCTGCCCTAGGTGACATAGGCACTGAGGGTGAATGTGAATCCAAGTCTGCCTAATTGCTAAGCCTGTGCCTACTTCCTTGTGGATGTTCCCTACATAATAGTTCCTTTTTAACATTTTCCTTTTATTTATTGTTAATATTTATAGATTTATAAGATACTAATGCAGTCATGTTACATTTGTATATTATGTAGTGGTGCAGTCTGGGCTTTTAGTGTAACCATTACCTGATTACTGTACCTTGCACCCAGTAGGTAATTTCTACCACTTACCTAGTCTTCAGCTAGTGAAGGCATTAGCTGGTTCTTTTTTCTTTTCTTTTCTTTCTTTTTTTTTTTTTTTTTTTTTTTTTTTTTTTTTTTTTTTTTTTTTATTTTTTTTTTTATATCGTTCTAATTTTAGTATATGTGCTGCCAAAGCGAGCGCCAGTCTTTCTTTTCTTAAGGCATACATAGATTTGTTTTTAGACAATTAGGACACTCAAATTTTTTTTTGACATTAGCTTTTGTTTTGGGCAAAATTAAAATTTTATGCTTAGCCTATAATGCTAATTTCTGTCTTTTAAAAATTCTTAACTTATAAAACAATATATCTAATTTTACTTGTGTTTAAGATTACATTGGAGCCCATGAGTGGACTTCTATTAATCTATAATTGTTTGTATAATTTTCCATAAATTTGTCTTTATTTCTGAAAAACAAATGGTAATTTCAATTATATTCTTAAAAGATGTCTGTCTTCCCCCCCGCCCCATAACATGTAAGAATCACTGGTTTGAGAAGTTTAAAGCATGTGAGTCACAAAGATATAAAATTAGCTAGCAGAATTTCAATGTAACCAAACATTTAGGAAGAAAGGATGCTTTCTGTAAACTTGAAGAAGGCCTCAAATAGGTTGTAAGATACTGAAGCCATTAGTGCTCATAGGCTTCAATGTGGTCATAATCTTAAGAAACAGCTGTTAATACTACCTTATCATAGATTCCCTAAGATCTATGATCCTACAGAAGAATCTAAGATCTACAGCATCCTCTCTGAAAAACTTAATTGTATAGAAGTCAAGTAAAAATACCACCTATGAAAATCCAAATTAACACTTTGGTGTAGTAATTATAAGCATGACCTCTGGAGTCAATGCTTGGGTGAGAGTCTAAGCTCTGCCCCTTCTAAGAACATTGGGCCCTTTGGCAGGCCATTTAATCTGTCCTTGCTTTAGTTTCTTCATATATAAAATGTGACATTATTCCTTCCTCCTCCTTCTCATCAGTCTTACTCATCTTCTGTAAAATGGGAATAATATATACCTTAGGCACATTAGGATTAAATGAAGGTGACATGAAAAGTACATGGTACAGTTTTTAGATTATTTTTTCACCCGTTACAAAATAATCTATTCATTTTGAAGATAGAAATATAAAGTTTAAACATAACTATAGGTAATATTCAGTATTTTTATTTCAATCTTTTAAAAATGAGTCTGCACACCCCTGTACACATGATGTGCATACAATTTTGTTTTTGTTTTTGTTTTGAGATGGAATCTCACTCTGTTGCCCAGGCTGGAGTGCACTGGCATGATCTCAGCTCACTGCATCCTCCATCTCCTGGATTCAAATGATTCTCCTGCCTCAGCCTCCTGAGTAGCTGGAATTACAGGCATGTGCCAAGACACCCAGCTAATTTTTGTACTTTTAGTAGAGGCGGGGTTTCGCCATGTTAGCCAGGTTGGCCTTGAACTCCTGACTTCAGGTGATCTGCCTGCCTGCACCTCCCAAAGTGCTGGGACAACAGATGTGAGCCATCATGCCCAGCCCTGATGTGTGTCTTGTATTTTTCATTTAACATATTATTGGGGCTTAATAAAATATTAATTCTTGATTTTTGCAAATATCTTTAATACTGTACTTATGGCTCCCATTCTTCCATGCAGAAGCCAGTTTTAGATGAATTATTTTGGTTCATTTTCCCTATTCAATAGCATTAATAACGCCAAAGCATTCTCTCATAGTACTGTTGGAACATGTTTATTGTCGAGAGACTTATTAAGAAATGACTTGCTGTTTAGTCCATTGGCATTTCAAAACAATTTATTAAATATATAGTGATATATATATATATATGTTTTATGTTGTAACTATGCTGCAGGAACATAAATTGAATGTAAGTGGCACAGTCAGCAGTTTTTATTGACATCCGTTATGATTAAAACATTGTGAAAGAGCAGTAAAGAAGATATGTGCCTGAAATAAGGAGTCTAATCTAATTGAAGTAGACACTCTCACATGTCATTTTAGCAGCCTTGTGCTTTGGATTTAAAAACAAGCAAAAGATATTTGCTCATTGTCCCTAAGGGAGTACGCTTTGAATATGACCAGTGATTTTATATCCATTCATTCACATGAACGTGCTTAGCTTAGGTTAATGGCACATATCCATGATATAGATATTTGGAAGTAACATATGACCATATTTACAACAAAGCTTACCTGCCTGAGCAAGTATTTGCATGCTTGCTGTAGATATTCAGCAAAGCGTCATGTGGCCCATGTCAGGTTACAACTCTAGTTAACATTTCTGAGAGTTGAAGATCATGACAAAAGTAGAGGGGAAAGTCAAACGTACAGAATAAGAAAGAGGGAAATCTTTATTTGTAAGGCAAAAGTTCATATTTTCTTCAACTTTTTTTCCATCAGTGTGTAAGATTTCTATGAATAGCTCAAGTCCTGGCATAAGTAGCAGTGATAATATTAACACCTCTTTCTCCCAGTCACATCACTCTGAGAATGCATCTGCCAGTCACTTACTGATGCTGACTGGTTCCAAGGAAGCGGAGTGTGAATAAACTTGGATTTTCTACACAGCTTAAAGCTTATAGGATCTTCTGTATTGTGATTATTGTTTTACATGAAGTTCATAAAGTGTATTTTGTTTATTTTCTAATGGTTGCTACTACTTGTTTTAGGTTCTCTATATAACAGAGCCCACTTAATTCTAGTGTTTGGCCTCCACAACCTTATGTGGAGATATGAAACACATAGTAAAGAGGGTCTCTTCCTAAGGGAAGATTATGATTTGTATAAAGTCAGTGCAAGAATGCAGTGGAGGGACTTCAGAAGAAATATAAACTTGTCTCATACAAAGTTTAACCATTAGAAATTAATTTTATGAAATGAAACTAAAGTGACAGAAGGATATTATTGAGCTATTTTTCCTCTTTACATTTTCTTTCTGTTATTCTGCTATAGGATTTCAGTCACAAAGTTTGTTTATCTGATAAACTGCCATAATTTTCACTTTGCTTTAGAAGTATGGTTCTTACCTGTTGTTGATCTAATGGATATGTTTAAAAGCACCTCATAGAATGGTAGTTTGTTGAATGACTTGAGTTCAGGTAGCACTCACTTGCAATAATTTACCATCAGCTCTAATTATGGCAAGGTGTAACTTTAGCTCTAAATTTAAGCTCCTTAAATAACTTATTTCAAGGGAGAAAAAAATTTCCTTTCAACTTACTCCCATCAGTGTGTAAGTTTTACATCATTGATCTTCTGTTTTGTTTGGCAATTAAAAACCTCTTGTGTGGATTTTTGAAAGTTTTTTTTTTTTTTTTTTTTTTAAGATTTATCGCTTCCAAGTGCAACAAAAATAAATAAATAAAAATAAATAAATGGGACCTAATTAAACTAAAAAACTTCTCTACAGCCAAAGAAATAATCATCAGAGGAATCACACAATGCACAGAGAAAATATTTGCAAACTATGCATCTCAAAAAGGACTAATATTCAGAATACATGGAACCAGATAAACCAAAAAGAAAAAAACAAATAATCCCATCAATAAGTGAGCAAATGACATGAACAGCTGTTTCTCAAAAGAAGCTATACAGATGGCTAGCAAACATATGAAAAAATCCTCAACATCACTAATCATCAAGGAAGTGCAAATTAAAACCACAGTGAGATACCACCTTACTCCTGTAAGACTGACCATTATTAAAAAGTAACAAAACAAAACAAAATAGATATTGGTGTGGATGTGGTGAAAGGAAATCCTTATGTACTGCTGGTAGGAATGTAAATTAGTACAACCTCTATGGAAAACAGTAGGGAGATTTCTTAAAGAACTAAAAGATCTACCATTCAATCCAGCAGTCCCACTGCTGGGTATCTACCCAAAGGAATAGACGTCATTACATCAAAAAGATACTTGCACACATGTCTTTATTGCAGCACAGTCACAGTTGTAAAGATATGGAACCAACCTAAGTGCCCATCAACCAATGAGTGGATAAAGAAATTGCAACAACTTGATTGGAGCAGGAGGCCATTATTCTAAGTGAAGCAACTCAGGAATAGGAAACCAAAAACTGTATGTTTTCACTTATAAGTGGGAGCTAAGCTACAGGTACACAAAGGCACACAGAGTGATATAATGTACTATGGAGACTCAGAAGTGGGAGAAGATCAGGAGTGAGGGATAAAAATTACATATTGGGCACGATATACAGTACTTGGATGACGGGTGCACTAAAATCTTGGACCACAGTACAGTTCATCCATGTAACCAGAAACTACTTGTACACCAAAAGCTATTAAAATTTAAAAAAATTTTTTTTAAGATTTATTGCTTCCAAAAGACACTATATACTCTCTCCCTCTCTATATAAATGTATACACACACACACACTATATACTATAGTTTATAACTTAGAAGAGAAAATTAAACATTAAACATTTAGGTTCTTAATTATACAAGGTTTGTAGTTCTACTAGAGCTGTACTCCTCATCTAGCTTCCCTGGAGGATTTTTGTTAGATTTTTTTTTTCTGTTTATGAAAGGTATTGGTAACCGACACATACGTGTTTGCCCTGGTTTCTGTGGTTATTTCTATATTATACCTATTAGAATGCTAGCAGATCTTTCTGATTTGTACTAAGCTAAAGATTCCACTGAAAATTTTTTTGAGTATCTTCAGTTTATATTACTTATGTATATGCACGCATATATATATAATACCTTTACATATAAATTTTTACAATTGTGAGTATATTGATTTCTATTAAATATGTTTATTTTAAAAACAAATGGAAACACAAAGAAGAAAATAACACTTATCCACATCCTCTCACCCTTAATTAACTGTTATTAACTGCATATTGCTTTTAGAGGAGCAGAGATCACTCTATTAATTTTGTAAAACTAATATGCATATACTTATACTTAATTTAAACCATGGAGAAGAGCACAAAGATGAAAGTTTAAAAAGCCTCCACTTAGAAATAATATTAGTTAACTTTATTATCATCAATTTAACAACAGTCTAGATAGCATTTTAAGTAGGAATGATAGAAGAATACTTTTGTGAAGATAAGATCATATTCTGGAGGGTTTTTTAAAGTTCACATTTATTTAAATTTAATGAAAGAAAAGGAGATAAAACTGAAGAAATTGGGGAACTTGAAACATGTGTCTCTTTACCACAAGAAATATTTTCCTTCAGTTTTGTAAGTTTTGGCTTCATGTTTTTTTGGGCTTTTTTGTTGGGTGCATGTATGTTTATAATTATTTTATTTTATTGATGGATTGACCCTTTTATTATTATCAGACATGCTTTATTTCTAGTAATAATTTTTATCTTAAAGTCTGTTTTGTCAGGGCCGGGCGCGGTGGCTCAAGCCTGTAATCCCAGCACTTTGGGAGGCCGAGGCGGGTGGATCACGAGGTCAAGAGATCGAGACCATCCTGGTCAACATGGTGAAACCCCGTCTCTACTAAAAATACAAAAAATCAGCTGGGCATGGTGGCGCGTGCCTGTAATCCCAGCTACTCAGGAGGCTGAGGCAGGAGAATTGCC
>NW_016107460.1:2003480-2004938 GCF_001604975.1 Cebus imitator | reverse complement strand
TTTCTACTTGGTTATGTTTTATTATTCATTGATATCTTCTATTTGGTGGGACATTGTTTTCATACTTTAGTTCTTCAGACATGATTTCCTTCAGTCTTTGAACATACCTAAAATAGCTTGTTTAAAGTCCTTGTCTAGTAAATCTAACATCTGGGCTTCTTCAGGGAATGTTTCTATTGAGGTGTTTTTCTCAGCATGGGCTATATTGTATGTTTGGGGTATGTTTTTTAGCTTTTTGTTCTCGTTACTTTAATGAAGGAGATGGGCATGCTTACTTTGCTGTTACTAGTTAGTAACTTATGCATTAACTTTCTACATGAAACAGTCTTTTAATAAATGCTGATGTTGAAAAATTCTTATACCTTTCTACCTACCTACCACTAGGCTGTAGTCTCCTGCATTGTCTTCTAAGTCCTATTTTTTTTAATTTACAAAATATTACTAACATTGTAAGTACTCTGAAAATATTTTTAAAGAAATTCATAAGCACTTCTTTTTATGTATCATAGTGCCACCAAATAAGGACAGTGAACTTGGCATACCTTCTACTTAATAAGTGCAAGGCACACTAGTCAGCTATGCAACAATCTCATTTAATATTTACAGAATCCATCTGAATCTCTGAAAAGTTAAATAACTTGCTGAAGGTTACACAACTAGTAAGTGATAGATCCAAGATTTGAACTTAATTCATTTAATTCTAGAGCCCAAGAAATTAATGGTATTGTTAAACTGTTTCTGTGAAGTGATTTTCAAAATGTGTGACCCATGGGTTACCTTCTTGAGCAACTCCTCGGGTGCTTGTTGAAATGTCAGTTCCTGAACCCCTAACCTATACATACATATAACTAAGATCTCTGAGATTTGGGCCTGACAGTAGGTGATATTTCTCAATTACATTATAATTGGGATAGTGCTGGTCTGTGGACTGCTTTTTTCTTATGATTTGGGCTAAAAAATAAAATAGGCCATTTTAAATACATACTAAAATATAATTCTATAATTCAAGTAAACACTAAGTTTTCAAACTATTTTTTGAATTTTAGAGTGCAAGGTGACATATTCTGAGATTATCTAACAAAGAACTTTTCTCTCACTTTTTGTGCTGTCAGTGTAGCTCTAAGTAAGCTATTAATAAGTTATAGATTTCTATCTAATGCGTGAACCTATACTTTGTAATTTTACATTTTTTTAACTGTTAACTTACATTTACACATTAAAATTTAGTGGAAAAATATAAGGAGTAGATAAATCATCTCTTCTTTTAGGTTGAACTCCCACCACCTGATCTCGGACCAAGTTCTGCACTAAATCAGACACTCATGTTGCTGCGTGAAGTTTTGGCATCTCATGATTCTTCGGTTGTACCATTAGATGCTCGTCAAGCTGATTTTGTGCAGGTATGTTGTCAATTCTTTTTTTTTTTTTTTTTTTTTGAGACAGAGTTTCACTCATGTT
>NW_016107460.1:1982806-2002009 GCF_001604975.1 Cebus imitator | reverse complement strand
GAAGCATAACGTAATTCAGCAAATATGTTTTCTAATAGACATTTTTTTTGAGACATAGTCTCACTCTGTCACCAAGCTGGAATGTAGTGGCACAATCTCGGCTCACTGCAGCCTCCACCTCCCTGGTTCAAGTGATTCTCCTGTGTCAGCCTCCCGAGTAGCTGGGACTACAGGCATGCACCACCATGCCCAGCTAATTTTTGTATTTTTAGTAGAGACAGATTTCACCATGTTGGCCAGGATGGTCTCGATCTCTTGACCTTGTGATCTGCCTGCCTTGGCCTCCCAAAGTGCTGGGATTACAAACGTGAGCTACCATACCTGGCCTAGTTTTTTCTTTTAAAATAAAAATACCAGATTTGTGGTTTAAAGTCAAATAATTCTACAAAACTTTTTATGAAAAGCCACCAGTGTACCATCCTCTCCACCCCCAACATCTCTCTCTCATTTCTCACTCAAAAACACAGTTTCTTTCAGTTTTTATAGTTGCTTCTTTTGGTATTTATATTTGTAATTCTGAACACTTGTGTGTATTGCTACTTAAAGATTTTTTTTTGATTGTTACATTAGATATAATCTAATACGTTATGAAATGAACAATGAAAATTTAATTATTTACTAAATTTTTAAATTTTAAATTTTTTAGTTTAAATTTAGTTATCTGTTAAGTTTTTAAATATTTTGTTACCTACTGCCACCCACCAACCTCCCAGATAAGAATATGACCATACATAGAGCTTTCCCATCTTTCCAGTGCAGCTATATTATTTTGGTTAGATCAATATTGTGTTAAATTATTATTACTATGTAAATACTATTGGTGACTGAACCATGTAATGCAGAATGGTTAATTTACCTTTCTTGGATAACTTTTTCATTTTCTGTGGAACTAATAGCATTTTTATTTAAGAAATATCACATTTTTCTGTGTTTGTCACTAATTCCAGCTCAAATCTCTGCCATTTATCTAAATCTTAGGATGTTCAGATATGTCAGGTGTTTATCAATTTGTTTTGTCACCAATTACCTGTTTTTCTTATGTGTTCCATAGCTATTTTATGCATGATAAAAATTCTTAGTCTGTGTGTTAAATTGAGCTTATTAGTTCAAGTTCTCTCTGTCCTTGCTTACTTTTGCCCCCATTGGATGTGTCATCTTGACTTTTCACATGTATTTCAACATTCTCCAGAAATCTCTTGAGCCAGATCTTTATTAGTCCTGGCAGCATTTTCAGTAATTGTTCTATCAGCAGATAATTCAGGTTTTCCTTTCTCCAGACTCCACTAGCAATTTTCTCAGTGCCCTTTTAGACCCCACTGGCAGACCCCTTGAGTGGATCTTCCAAGCAGACAAATCCCAGTGTGGAAGTGCTTATTGGCCTAAACGTGCATGATGTTTGTTAATGTGCCGTCAGCCAAGACTGGTCACATAGAACAGCCTGGATTCAGTGTGATAGAGGACAATACAAGGGTGTGGATATGGGAAGGTGTGGCTTATCTCGTTCCTCCAAAGTAACAATTAAACTTGTTGGGTAAAGGATTCTTGATTTTAGGACCTTTACTACCAATAACCTATTATTTTTTTCCCACTCTTATATAGCTTATTCCAGTGTTTCAAGCAAGAAGTCCAGAGTAGTCTGATTCTCTTTTGTTTTTAGTTATCTAGTCCATTCATCTGGAAATAAACAGGGATTTTCCTTTGAGTTCATATGTTTTTCCAGGATATTTTTAGTATGTCTCTTTTTCAAAATTATTTCCATCTTGGACTTTGGAGAACCAATTCAATGTAAAGATTCAAACCTTTCTTTTGCTTAGTAGAGAGTTACAATATTTCGTTAATCATCACTTTTCTATGTTACTTTTTACGTTTTGAAGCCCCTGTCCTTGGTTGGTTTTATCTCATGGATTTGTCCTATAATTTCTTTTTAAATCTCATTACTTTAATCTATTTCTTCAACATTTATTTGCCCTATATTACTTTCCTTCCTTCCATGTTTTCTTCAGACCACTAATTTGATTTTTAGCAGTAACTTTTTTTTCACTTTCATTAAGTGTTTACCTTTGTACATCTTGTTTTTCTTTGATTTCTATTAAGTCCAGCAAATAAGGACTCTAATTGTACTTCCTTAGGCATTTATTAAAAAAACAAAACAAAACAAAACAAAACAAAACATGAAAGTACTTTATGACTTTCTGTAGTGTTGCCCCAGGAAAGAAACCATACTTGTTCTGATTATTCACAAGGGCTTTCTTTTAGCTTACTCGCCTCTTTTACGTCAGTTCCAAGTTTTTTAGTGGAAAGAACAGAGCTATTGGAGTTCCTTGGAAAATGGCAGTCATTCAGATGGTAACAGATACCATAGGTGACAGTGTACTGTGTCATTAGCAAGCAAACTGGTAAAACCTGGGGGAGCATTGTGGTGAGGAATAGAAGGAAGACCTCCAGACTCAAGATTGTACTAGCCAAAAAAAAAAAAA
The DNA here is from genome assembly GCF_001604975.1 of Cebus imitator. Lineage (NCBI taxonomy): Eukaryota > Metazoa > Chordata > Mammalia > Primates > Cebidae > Cebus > Cebus imitator. Next base: position 1,999,532 of record NW_016107460.1, on the reverse strand, counting down.
AAAAAAGGAATAACAAGGTTTTTCTCACCAGGGAATGTTTCAACCCATCAAGGTGGTCCTCTTCTGTGGTTTTTACCTCCCATTAGCATTAGTTGGAATCCCCCAAAATGGCACAAAGCTTGGGGGGAGCCCATACTACTCACATCTGTTAGCCGCATCTTCGTAGGCAGTTCCTGAACCTGAAATCTTTGGCCAAGTTTTTACTGGGCCCTCAGCTCTTCCCTGCTATTCATAGATCTGCCATATCCTCAGGAGAATTTACTACCTGAGCTGTAGTGAGATTTCCTCTAGGTTTCTCCAGATGGTATATTTGATTTAAGTCAGCCTAGCAAGTTGGGAGCATGAGGAGGACAGGAGATCAGGAGCATCAGGCCCCCATCTTCTCAGAATTCTTCCTAATATTTTTTTTCATATTGTTGTTGCTTATTAGTGTTTTTTGTTTGTGTTTTGTTTATTATCAGCTTTTAAAAGAACTGAGAAGCAACCCAAATTCTGTGGCTGGAGGATAGTCTTAGAATCCTCCTTGCTTATAATTTTTAAAGTAAGACTTTTTCCCCCTTTCATAGAAAGACTACTGTCTGGGGGAAGAAAAAGCTTTGTTACAGAGGCCATCCCTGTGCCTCATAATCTGTGCCAATACAAGGAAAGACTCCATGATGAAGAGCTAAGACTCTGGGGTAGTCTACTTCTACTCTCATCAGTGTCATTCTTCTAAAATGTTTTCTTTCTGTGTTTTATTTTAGATCGAAGCACATTTGGACACACTTATAAATGAGCAAGCCTCTTACGTTTTAACTAGGGTAGGCTTGAGTAACATCTATAACACTGTACAGCAACACAAACCAGAGCAAGTAAGTGCATAGATGTTCCTTCCTAATTCTAAGAGCATGCCAATTTAGAGTATGGCTTCTAGAGCTTCACTCTGGATTCCTGGCTCTTCCACATATTAGCTATGTTTTCCTCGGAAAGTAACTTACTTTTCTGTATCTGTTTCCTTACCTGTGGATTGGGGGTAATAATAGTGTCTGTGTGATAGGGTTGTTCTTAAGATTAAAAGATATAAACATGTATCATTCTTAGATGACTTCCTGAAATATGGTAGAGTGCCCCAAAGTATTAACAATTTTTTATTACATATAGTTTTTGTTAAAAGTAATGAAAATATACAAAAATTAGTATTATAGAATGTCTAAAGGATATTCATACTGGCAAATTTTTTAGATTCCTATGTCACTATTAGTTAATTGAATGCATAGATTACTGTATAAATAGCAGTCATCTTCTTCTTAATTTGGCAAATAATTGCCCATTACTTTGAGAAGATAGTCACTTCTTGGGCCAGTATATGATTTTGTTAAATTATAGAACCCTAATAGAAAAAAAGAAGTGATGGGAACCCTAGAAAATCGTGTAAGCCATCTTTCTTTAGAAAGCAAAGAACTCTTTCCAATGGCATTAACATAAAGACTGTATTAGGACCCAGGAACTCTTAAATGAAGCTCTTAAAACACAACTTTTCAGTTTTTTCTTGCTAAAGTGATAAGCAAATTTCTACCAGTAGAAACCAATTTTGCTGCCTTTCTTTACTGTCTAAAAGTATCAAAGTGAAATTGTTCAAACCTCCATGTGTCACTGGCATCTTCCAGTGCTTCATTGCCTTCTTTTTCTTGGGTATGAGTAAACTTGAAGTATGATATTTCCATTGTTAACAAATTTGAGCGCCTCTTGCTCCCTCCAACAAATCATAGTCCCTGATCTTATTGAGGTCAAAGAAATTAGAGTTATTTGCAAATAAGGTAAATGATTTTCCAAATGTGGGCAGTGCATAATGGACTATATTCACTAAATGAAATGAAATGAAATGTTTGTCTCCTTTTTTACATTTTGATTCTGCTTTTTTTTAAAAAAAAAATAGGGCTCTTTAGCTAATATGCCCAACCTAGATTCTGTGACACTGAAGGCAGCGATGGTAAGTATATAATAAAACATTTTACTTTAGATTTTCTTATGGATCAATATTCTTCATTTTTTGCTGTGTGATAATTTTGCTCTGGGTGATACTTTTTATCTCTTGATATGCTTTTTAACGTTGGGTCCAATAATAATGACTGAGCCTGTGTTCCTTTAATTGAGAGTTCTGGCCAAGTGTTAAATTCATAGTAGTGTTCCATTAGGCCTAGATAGTCTCCTCATTACTGTTTAGGATTACTGTTTACTCTTTATTTTTAGAGTCTTATTCCTAATTTAATGGAGAAACAGGAATAACAGATATGAAGAAATTAGGCTGTATATCATTATAAAGTTGTTACTACTATAATCCTTAGTTTAAAGTTCTTGACTATTTCCTGATATCAAAATCAAAATTAGATTCTACTCTTAAAACAGTTTGTTACTCGTTAGTGTGAGTTACACTGAATTTCCACTTTATTACCTTCTTTTCAAGGGAAGACCTTGTAAAGAAGGTCTTTTTGCATGATCGTTACTTCTCATAGTGTGTTCCTGTGTCTTAAATATATACTTTTCTTATAGGCATAACCATTCATTGTATGGTATTTAAGTCATATAGCTCTGTCCTTCATAGGAATGATCCCTTTTGGAAGCTTTATGATAGTACTACTAGTAATAGTAATAATAATAATAACAAGGAACAACAGCCATTAACGTTTACTGAGCATAGCAAGTGCTTTTCATGTATTAAGTCTTTAATCCTCATGACAACTCCCTTGAATCCAGGAAGTTGGCCTCTAGAGCTTATGGGCTTAACTACTGTACTAACCTACTGATCCTAAGTAAAATACTCGCATATACTCACTACCATAATGGCTTGACTTTCTAGATCGTTCTCTAGGATGGTTTTTTGATGCCAGGGCTTTCCTATGTATTATCTTCCAGAGCTCAAGTTAACTGAAAATAAAAGGATAGGCCCATAAGATACCTAAAAATGCAAAGACGAAGGTAGAGCTATCTATATAATTATTAAAGTAGAATTTAAAAAGACTAAATGTGACAAACAAGAAACATTATGTTATGTTAAAAGACACTGTAGAATTAACAGTTATAACTTCTATGTATAAAACAAAATATAATAGCAAAAATTAGAAATGCAAAGAAAATTCAATGTTAAAAAGTTTAAAAATAGATGAAAACGAATTTTAGATTAAGAGATATGTTTTTTTTAGGAAATTATATATACAGTCACCATACTATCCAGTAAAATCCCACTTCAAGATATTTACCCCCCAAAAAGTGAAGATCTATGTTCACGCTTAAGTCTGTAACAGTAGTTAATATCAAATGTGTGTTTCCTTCCGTGGTTTCTCCTTCTCTCTTGAAACATATCCACTCTGTAATACAACTCATAAAATATTTTTAAGTGCCATTAAAAATTCTTAATGTTTCTGGTGTTAATTTTCAAAACAATTAAGGTGAATATGTGATGTCTCTAAAGAAAGAAATCTTACTTGAATTTTGTATTTAATACGTTGTTATATACAACCATTTGTTGTCTCCATTTAGGGGTTTCTAAGGCGCTTCAGTTCAGCATGTCCAAAACTGACCCTGCCCATTCTGCCCCAACCTAAGTCCTCTTCCACGCACTCTTAACTCAGAAAATTGTAAGACCCTTATGTCCGTTTATCATTCAAATAGTTATTAGCCAAGTTTCTGCTGTTTTTTTAAGCATCATACTAAGAATTGGGATGAAAACAGGTATGATCTAGTAAGGGATGCAGCTGCTACACAATTAAATAAATGGATGAAGAGTACAGTTATGTGTCATGATAATATGGCGAGTTAATTTCTACAGATCCAAAATCTGGGAGTCAACCCCTTCATTCTGTTAATAACCAAGTCCTGATGGTCCTCAAATATTTTACTTCTTTCACCTTGATTGCCCCATAGTCCAAAAACGCTGCAGTATGTACCTAATTGGTGTCCTTGCATCTGTTATTGCAATCTTCCATTCTATTCTTCCTATGGACAGATTTAGCTTCATAAAACTTAAATCAGATTTCTCCTTACTTAACTTCAACGGTTTACTAATGCTTTTAAAATAATTAAAATCCTTAAATAAGCATACCAGTCCTACATGATCTCTACTTTTCTAGCTGTTTTCCTATCCACCTCAAGTCTTCATGCTGTCTCCTCTCCCTATACCTCCCCATCCATCCATCCACTTACTTAATTTATATTCATCTTTAAGGTTTCACTTCAAATGTCTTTTCCTGAGAGATGCTTTTGCCAAATCCACAGACTAGGTCCTTGATTTATGCTCTATAATACCTTGTTTTGTTCCTTAATAGCATTTAACAAAGTTTGTAATTATATATTTATTTATATTATTATCAGTTTAATACCTCTCTGCCATAAGCTTTATGAAGCTAAGGACTGTACTTCCATTACTTAATATAGTACCGTTTCAATGGTAGGTATTAGTTGAACTAATGAATGGATTAATGAACAAATGAACAATATAGTAAAATCAAGAAACAAAGTAGACTTGAAACCTGATGACTTTACTTTTTGTTAATATTATTACTTAAAAGCTCAGTGAAGAAGACTAAAATGAATGATTTGGATTCAGGACTTTAAAAGTAAATATTGCTAATATTGACTAATTACAAATTTGATAGTTTTAGGGAGTTTTAGTTAAAATGTTTAGGAAATAATACACAATTTGAACACAACAATCTAGCTATTTGGAGCATGGGATTTTTCTCATATATTTAATTCTTTTTTTTTTTTTTTGAGACGGAGTCTTGCTCTGTCACCAGGCTGGAATGCAGTGGTGTAATCTCGGCTCACTGCAACCTCTGCCTCCTGGGTTCAAGCGATTCTTCTGTCTCAGCCTCCCGAGTAGCTGGGACCCAGGCACGTGCCACCATGCCTAGCTCATATTTTTGTATTTTTAGTAGCGATGGGGTTTCACCGTGTTGGCCAGGATGGTCTCGATCTCTTGACTTCGTGATCCGCCCTCTTCGGCCTCCCAAAGTGCTAGGATTACAGGCATGAGCCACCACACCTGGCCTCATATATTTCATTCTTAAAAGAGATGTTTATATTTGAGATGTTTGTTAGCAAATATATGTACTTTATATTTTGTATTTCTCTGTTTCATTTAGGTTCAGTTTGATCGTTATCTGTCAGCCCCAGACAACCTATTAATGCCACAGCTGAACTTTCTTCTAAGTGCCACAGTGAAGTAAGTATTTTTGGTCCCAAGTAGTTGGTAAAGATTCACATATTTTTAAATATCAAGCACATTTTTTGGAAAAAAATTATTTTTAAAAATAGACAATTTACCATTGAAATCTATAGTTCTCAACCTTTCTTCTGCCTCAGGATGCCAAAGGATGTGATCTGAACATATCTGTATCTATTTCATGTGTATATGTCACTCCAAAATCTCTAATTAGTAAATGATTTTTTAAATTACTTTGAATATAATTGAAGCTATATAGCTGCAATACCAAATTCCCTTATGTTAACAAACATGTCAGAATAATGTTGAATATGTTATGGAAAATCAATAATGTATTCATTGTGCAATGCAGATGAACTGTTTTATAGACTATTTTGAACCTAAGGTGGTTTTCTGTAGATATAAAATTACTTGATAATCACTTATCAGGAATGTATTCAGAACACAGAATCATACAGGTAAATATTAGAATATAATAATTAGAAGAAACAGAGATTGAGATTATATAATCTGACTTTCTTGATTTTAAGAAAAATATTGGCAAAATTGTCTACAGGTAAGAAATTAGGCAACATTATCTACACATTTCTTTTTCTTTCTATTCAAACAGCAGTTCAGTAAGTGTTTTCTACATAACAGGCAGTGGGAGCTAAGGTTTAAAAGACATTTGGACTGTTTTCATGGAGCTTATAGCATAATAGGTCAGTTAAACGTGAACAAATATTTATATGAAAATGTACAGTAAGGAAAGAACTGTTGAAGAGAATATTTCACATATCTAAAAGGATGTAATGGTATAGAGGTGATATATACTTATTTTCTGTTCTGGAGCATAGAACCACAGCAAAAAAATAGAGCAAGGAAGCAGCTTTTTAACTCACCATGCAGAATTTGATATCAATTAGAATTGGCTGGAAATCAGTGGACCATTTTTTTTTTCTCAGACACAGAATTAGGAAAGTCCCATTTTAGGTGAGTGACAAGAGTACATAAACTTAATGTTTTTTGTGACTTTTATATTGTATTATCCTAAAAGATATTATACTGTTTACATAACTAGAATTTTAAAGACTTAAGAGATTACCAAAGAAACTATTATGCTATGACTCAGGTTGTATGTGCTTCTTAAATTGTTAAATTTTTAACTGAATACTATAATTCTTTTTAACTTAACCATATCTCAGTACTTAATATTTGAATGTTGTTAGCAGTGTCACTACAACTGTGAAATGTACTGTTATTTTCTTCATAATACAATGATTGAAGAGAAATTTTAATATACTTTAAAGGATGACATGTAGCCCAGATGCTGTGAAGCAGGGGTCCCCAACCTCCAGGCCAGGAACCCCACCCAGTCTGTGGCCTGTTAGGAGCATGAACCCTACTGTGAATTGTGCCTGGAATGATCTAGGTTGTGCGCTCCTTATGAGAAAGAACAGTTTCATCCCAAAATCATCCCCCCACCCTGGTCCACAGAAAAATTGTCTTCCATGAAACCAGTCACTGCTGCCAAAAACACTGGGAACTGTTGCTATAAAGGAAACAGACAGATTTGGCTCTATAACAGTTTAAGGTTTTTACAGAAAAAGATAATATAAACTAAGTTAAAATATAAACAATAATATGGAAAAATATTTGCAAAATATGTTACAGATACATTATTCTTAATATATTATCCTTAATGTGTAGTAAGATCTTGTAAATTAATACAAATTATAGAAAAACAGGCACTGAATGTTTGGACAATTCACAGAAGTAATGCAAATGGCAAGTAAATATATGAGGAAATAGTAATTATCAAAAAAATGCAGACTGAAACAACAATGAGAACTTTATCAGACTGCTGGCAATAAAACATTTATTACATACTAACGGAACAGGTCTGAGCAAATGGGCATTTTCACACTTTTTTAGTGAGAGTATAAGTTAGTACAATCTTTTCAAAGGGCAATTTGGCAACATTCCACAAAATTTCAAAATTATACATTCTTAGACTCTTCTAAAACATTATTTTTCTTTCTTAGTCTTGGTAACAGTTTAAAAAAACTGTTGAACCAGTGGTGGGGTTGAGTAGTGTATATGGGTCTATTTGAGTTCTTTGTAAAACTTCTCAGATTTTCTAAAGCTTAAATTATTTTTGAAATTAAATGTTTGTCTTCTGTTATTGAAGAGAGTATTTTAGTTTCCCATTTACTTTTATTACCCTATTGCCTAACAGTAACAATGTAAACTTTGTTTTTATTAAGACGAACAAATTTTGGTACATTTTTTTACTGTGAATTTTTAATTTAGTTTTTTTTTTTAATAATTTTATGGTATGTGCCTAACATCCTGTTATAAATCCTTACTAATTATAATGACATTTAAAATTGAGATATACATTATCTGTATAAGTATTAATAGTACAAACAAGAATTTGAAAATGCTTAGTACCTATTTAACTACCTGTTTTCATTCAGAAATAAATGTTATTTGCAAAATATTCTAAAATGTCATCTGTTACATAATTTTCAATATTTGTTTAGAAGAATGGAAATTATGGTATAAATTTAGCTACTTATTTTCAAAATCAGGATTGCTTTGAAAATATAGGGCATTTTACACATTTAAGATTTAACATCAGGCCCGGTGCGGTGGCTCATGCCTGTAATTCCAGCACTTTGGGAGGCTGAGGTGGACAGATCATCAGGTCAGGAGTTTGAGACCAGCCTGGCCAATATGGTGAAAATTTTTTTCTATTTTTACTAAAATATTTTTTTTCTATTTTCTATTTTTACTAAAAATACAAAATTTAGTCAGGCATGGTGGCATACACCTGTAGCCCCAGCTACTCAGGTGGATGAGGCAGGAGAATCACTTGAACCGGCAGGCAGACGTTGCAGTGAGTCGAGATCGTGCCACTGCACTCTAGCCTGGGTGACAGAGACTTGATCTAAAAAAAAAATTTAACATTAAAGCATATTTTTATTGTTTTACTTTTTTGAGATGGAGTTTGGTTCCGTCACCCAGGCTGGAGTGCAGTGTTGCCATCTTGGCTCACTGCAGCCTCCATCTCCCAGTTCAAGTGATTCTCTTGACTCACCTTCCCGAGTAACTGGGACTGCAGGCTTGCGCCACCATGCCTGGATAATTTTTGTAGTTTTAGTAGAGACGGGGTCTCACCGTGTTGGCCAGGCTGGTCTTGAACTCCTGACCTCTAATGATCCACCTACCTCAGCCTACAAAAGTGCTGGGTTTATAGGCATGAGCCACCGCTCCTGCCCTAAAGCAGGTTTTTAAATTGCATGTATACTATCTGTTTTTGTTTTTTCTTATTCTCTTCTCCTGAACTTTGTTTATCTTCACAGTTGCAATACCTTTGGGACACCTGTAACTCATGTCTCCCTTTTTCTTGTCTTGTCTTAGTTTGGTTGACTTTCAGGGAGATTTTGAGTGAGCACCTCAGCCTTGGCATAAGCTACTGAATACATTTAAGTAGCTAGGAAACAAGGTGGTATTGAAAATAGGGAAAATAATCAGAAAAGAAAATGGTTTTAAAGAATTCTTCCCCTTTGGAATGAATTCGAAGCTATATTTTCAATGTAAAATCTCTGATATTCACCTTCTAGCCGTACAAAAATTCTTTGGACTATAGAAACCACAATTGCGCATATATAAAATGTTCTCAATAAATCTTTGCTTATTGTACACAGTTACTTCCATAATAACAAGAAATAAAGAGAATGTAGATGCTTCCTAAAGTGAGCATATGGGAAAGTGAATAAAATTTGATAACTCTTTCATTCAAGATTTTTTCTCTATTATAGAAATAATACACTAGAAACAAAGCATGTATCTATAATGGAGCAATTTTTTTAGAGAAATTGAATAAATTTTTTTCTTTTAACTACCTTCCTTTATTCACCTGTACTATCAGGAATATCCATATAAACCAAAATAAAGCAAGTTTGGGGTGAAATTAAAAAAAAAAACTACCAGGAAAAGAACTACTGGACAGCTGTGAACTGAATGCTTTAGAGACCTCAGAAAGTCCAAACATTAAAAGCAGGGTTAATCTAGTCCTACAGGAAAGGCCACTATATTAGTCAGGGTTCTTCAGGGAGACAGAACCAAGAGAAAGAGACACACACACAATAGGCTGCCTGCCAGCTGGAGAACCAGGGAAGCTGGTAGCATGGCTCAGTCCAGGTCCAGAAGCCTCAGAACAAGGGAAGCTGATGGTGTAACTCTCAGTCTGAGGCCAAAGCCTGATAACCCAGTTACAGGAGACTATTGGTGCAAGTACCAGAGTCCAAAGGCTGGAGAACCTGGAATTCCTATGTCCAAGGGAAGGAAAAGAAAGAGTACCTTAGCTGCAAGAGAGAAAAAGAGCAAATTTGCTGTTCCTCTGCCTTTTTGTTCCATTCAGGCCTTCAGCTGATTGGATGGAGACTGCCCCATTGATGGTGAATCTTCTTCACTCAATCTCCTATGGAAACACCCTCACAGACAGACCCAGAAATTATGCTTTATCAACTAACTAGGTATCCCTTATCCAGTCAAGTTAACCCTTAAAATTAACCATCACAGATACTTTAGATTCATACTAATTAAGCTTAAAAACAAGCTGTAATTAAACTTGATTTGTAATTAAATTAACTGCCTTCTGGAATAAAACATATCATACTTAAAGATGACAGAGACAATCAGCAGTGTAACATCTATAATGCTAAGCATGCAATAAAATACTATTTCAGTGAAGAAGCAGGAAAATATGAGCTAAACCTAGAAAAAAAAATCAGTCAATAGAAACATAGTTACAAATGGTAAACTTTACAGAATTAACAGATAAGGTGTTTTTAAAAGTTATTAAAAATTCAGTAATTTAAAGGAAAACATGATCTTGAGAGAACAAATAGGGGATTTTACAAAATTAGAATTTGAGACCTCAGAGATGTAGTATATAAAATGAAAAATTCACTGGATTGGCTTATAGGCCAGTTGAATACTCCAGAGGGAAAGATCAGTTAACTTGAAGAGAGGACAATAGAAACTGAAACACAGACAGAAAAAAATTAAAAGGCTGGAAAATAGATGGAATCTTAGAGAACTGTGAGATAGTATTAAGCAGTCTAACATGTATAATTAGATATCACAGTGTAATCAAAGCAGAAAAATTTGAATAAAAGGGGAATTTTTTTTTCTAAATGTGATGGCACATAGGAACCCTCAGACCCAATAAATTAAATACCAAAGCATACCATAATCAAATTATTGAAAACAGTGATAAAGAGAAATTTTAAAAGACATTTGCAGGGAACAATGACATTATTACTGACTTGTCATTAGAAACAGTACAGATCAGAACACAATGGAATATCATCACCTTTAAAAAGCCGAGTATACAAACCATGTCAGCTTTAAATGATCTATCAAAAGTATCTTTTAAACTGAAAGTGAAATAAATGTTTTGAGATAAACAAAGTAGAGAAGATTTATCCCCAGCATAATGCACTGTAAGAAATGGATACACAAAGGAAGAATTTTTTTTTTTTGAGACGCAGTCTTACTGTGTCACCCAGGCTGGAGTGCAGTGGCATGATCTCAGCTCACTGCAACCTCTGCCTCCTGGGTTCAAGCAATTCTCCTGCCTCAGCCTCCTAAGTATCTGGGATTACAGGCCCCCACCAACCCGCCTGGCTAATTTTTGTATTTTTAGTAGAAACAGGGTTTTGCCATGTTGGCCAGGCTGATCTCAAACTCCTGACCTTGTGATATGCCTGCCTCAGCCTCCCAAAGTGCTGGGATTACAGGCGTGAGCCACCGTGCCCAGCCAAAAAAGGAAGAATTCTTTAAAACCATTTTCTTTTTCTATTATTTTTCCTGGCATTTTGAGGATTTTTGCATCAATATTCATCAGGGATATTGGCCTGTATTTTTGTTTTACTTTTTTTTTTTGGTTGATATTAGAGTAATACTGGCCTCATAGAATGAGTGTGGAAGTATTCCCTTCTCTTCTATTTCTTGGAATAGTTTGAGTGGAATTGGGATTAGTTCTTCCATAAGTGTTTGGTAAAATTCAGAATTGAACCCATCAGTTCCTGGCCTTTTTTGCTGGGAGACTTTTTTATTATGGCTTTGATCTCATTACTTATTACTGGTCTCTTCAGGTTTTGGATTTCTTCATGGTTCAATCTTGGCAGGTTGCATGTGTCTAGGAATTTATTCATTTCTTCAAAGTTTATAGTTGTACATAGTAGCCTGTAATGAGTCTTTGAATTTCTGGGGCATTGGCTATATAATGTGTCCTTTCATCTCTGATTTTATTTATTTGGGCCTTCCAGTTCTTTTCTTAGTCTGGCTAAAGGTTTGTCAATTTTGTTTATCTTTTCAAAAAATCAAGTTTTATTTCAACTCTCTTTTGGACTTTTTTTGTTTGAATTTCATTTATTTCTGCTCCGATCTTCATCTTCTTCTACTAATTTTGGGTTTGAATTCTTCTTGCTTTTCTAGTTCCTTAAAATGTGTCATTGGGTTATTTGAAGCTTTTCTACTTTTTTATGTAGGTACTTACAGCTATAAACTTTCCTTTTAATACTGCTTGTGTTGTATCCCATTGGTTTTGGTATGTTGTTTCCATTTTCAGTTGTTTCAATAAATTTTTTAATTTCCTTTTTAATTTCTTCCTTGGCCCACTGGTTATTTAGGAAGATATTGTTTAATTTTCATGTGTTTGTATAGTTTCCAAGATTCTTCTTGTTATTGATTTTTAGTTATATTTTCTGGAGTCAGAGAAGATACTTAATATAATTTCATTTTTAAAAAATTTTGATGGAGTTTTTTTGTGTCCTATCATATGGTCTCTCCTTGTGAATGATCTGTGTGCTGAAGAGAAAAATGTTTATTCTGCAGTCATTGGATGAAATATTCTACAAATATTGATTAGGTGCATTTGGTCTATAATGCAGATTAAGTCCTATATGTCTTTGTTAATTTTCTGTCTGGGAAATCTGTCCAGTGCTGAAAGTGGAGGGTTGAAGCCTCTAGCTGTTATTGTTTGGGATCTGTCTCTCTCATTATCTCTAATAATGCTTGCTTTGTATATCTGGGTGCTTCAGTGTTGGGTACTCCCATGTTGGGTGCGTATATGTTTACAAGTATTATATCCTCTCGCTGAATTTACTCCTTTATTATTATATAGTGAACTTGTTAGTCTCTTTTTATGTTTGCCTTCAAATCTATTTAGTCTGATATAAATAAGTATAGCTACTCCTATTCCCTCCCCCCCGACTGGCATGGGGTATCTTCTTCTGTCTTTCGTTTTTTCAGTCTATGTCTGCTTTTATAGTTGAAGTATTTTTTTTTTGTAGGCAACAGATCTTTGGGTCTTGTTTTTTCAATCCATTCAGCCCCTCTGTGACTTTTCATTGGAGACCATAGTCCATTTACATTGTGTTATTACTGATAAGGACTTACTCTGCCATTTTAAACTTTGTTTTCTAGTTCTGTGGTTTTCACTCCCTTCTTTCCTTCTTCCCTGTCTTTCTTTCAGTGAAGGTGATTTTCTCTGGTGGTGTATTTTAATTTCTTGCTTTTTATTTTTTGTATATCAGTTGTATGTTTTTTGACTTGACGTTACCGTGAATCTTGCAAATAATATCCTACACCCCATTATTTTAAACTGACAACTTAACACTGATTGCATAATCAAACAAGCAAAGAGAAGACCAGTAAAAACTCTTTACCCTTCAACTTCATTGCCCTGCTTTCTAATGTTTTGTTGTTTCTACTTATATTTTATTATACTGTCTGTCTCTTGAAATGTAGTAATTTTGATAGGTTCATCTTTTTACTATTTCTACTCAAGATATGAGTAGTTTACACACCACAGTTACAGTTTACAATATTCTGTGTCTTTCCATGTACTTAGTATTATCAGTGTATTTAGTTCCTTCAGATGATTTCTTATTGCTCGTTAATGTCCTTTTCTTTCAGGTTAAAGAACTCTCTTTAGCATTTCTTGTAGGACACATCTGGTGTTAAGTCCTTTTCTTTTCTCTTCTTTTTTCTTTCTTTTTTTTTAGTCTGGGAAATCCTTTATTTATCCTTCATGTTTATAAGATCTTTTCACTAGATATGGTATTCTAGGACAAAAGTTTTTTTTTCCTTCAGCACTTTAAATATGTCACGCCACTCTTCCTGACCTGTAAGGTGGCTGACGGAAGTACTGGAGCTCCTTTCTAGGTTACTTGTTTCTTTTCTCTTGCTGCTTTTACATTCCTTTCTTTTTCTTTGGCCTTTGGGAGTTTGATTATTAAAGGTCTTTAGGTCACCTTATTTGGATTATATCCACTTGATGTTTTGTAACCTTTTTGTGCTTGTGCTTGAATATTGATATGTTTTTCTAGGTTTGGGAAGGTCTCTATTATCCCTTCAAATAAACTTCCTAGCCTAATCTCTCTCTGTCTCCTCTTTAAGGCCAGCAACTCTTGGATTTGCTCCTTTGAGGCTATTTTATAGATCTCATATACATGCTTCATTCTTTTTTATTCCTTTTTCTTTTGTCTCCTTTTACTGTACATTTTCAAATATCCTGTCTTCAAGCTCAGTGTTTCTTTCTTCTGATTAATTCTGCAGCTAAGAGACTCTGATGCATTCTTTAGCATGTCACTAGTGTTTTTCAGCTTCAGACTTTCTGCTTGATTCTGATTATTTTAAGCCCTTTGTTAAAGTTATCTGATAAGATTCTGAATTTCTTCTTGTGTTATCTTGAATTTCATTGCACTTCCTCAGCACAGCTATTTTGAATTCTCTGTCTGAAAAGTCACACATGTCAGTCACTCTGGGGTTGGTCACTGGTGCCTTGTTTAATTCGTTTGATAAGGTCATGGTTTTTTAAATGGTCTTGACACTTGTGGATGTTCATCAGTGTCTGGGCATTGAAGAGGTGGGTATTTATTATAATCTTCACAATCTGGGCCTTGTACCTGTCCTTCTTGTGAAGGCTTTCCATGTATTCAAGGGGACTTGGGTGTTGTGAATTAAAACTTTGGTCACTGCAGCCATATCTGCATTGGGGGGCACCCAAACCCTGTGGCTGTTACAAACACAATGAGTTACTACCTTGGTGGTGTTGGGTGAGATCCAGGAGAGCTTCCTGTATTATCAGGTGTGGACTCTTGTTCTCTTCCCTTACTTTCCCCCAGGCAAACAGAGTCTTCCTCTCTGTACTGAGCTGCCTGAAGTTGGGGGAGTGGTGATACATGACTCTTTGTGCCACTGGGAACTGTGCTAGATGAGACCCAAAGCAAGCATAGCATTGGATCTCACCCAAGGCCCACAGGAATCACTGCCTGGCTACTGCCTGTGTTCCCTCAAGGCCCAAGGGCTCTGCAGTCCACAGGTAATGAATCAGCGAGGCTTGTGTCCTTCCCTTCAGAGCAGTAAGTTTCCCTGTCTGGGATGCAGGAACCTTAAGAATCTATTATATCCGGTTCTTTTCTGTGGTGGCTGAGCTGGCATCCATGACACAAAACAAAGTCCTTCCTATTCTTCTCTCTTCTTCAATTTGGTCGTCCTGCTTAGAGGATGATTGCTGGAGGCTTCTATTTGCCCATCTTGCTCTTAATTATGGAATTTTTAACACACAGCAATAAAACATGACAACAAAAGTGCAAAAGATGCAGTGGGAGGGAAGTGTAAGTTTGGTGTTGTAATATTCTAAGGATATTAAGTTATCCATGAAATATACACTATTGTTCGAAGGTAGATTGTAAACCTTCCCACAACCATTAAAACAAACAAACAAAAGTTATTTAACATACGAATAGATAAAATAGAATATTAAAAAAGTACTTGTATTAAAAGAAGCTGGAAAAGGAGGGTAAAAGAACAAATGAGATGAATATGAAACAAGTAGCTGGAAGATAGACTTAAATTGCAGCCTAATAAGTAACTATACTAAATGTAAAAGTACTACACATTCTAACTAAAAGACAAAATTGTTAGATTAGAGAAAAAAGCATGGTGCAAGGAGATCCAAGATGGCTAAATAGGAACAACTCTGGAGTGCAGTTCCCAGTGAGAACAATGCAGAGGATAAGTGATCATCACATTTCCAAATGAGTTTTTACTGCCCACAGATGAGGGGATTCCCAGGCTGAAAAGTATCACAAGTTTCCAACACAGCTATTTCAGCCGGTGCCACCAGTCTTCACACAAAAACTCACAGAAATCTGGGCAGCCATTTCAACTAGCACCTGGAACACCTGAGAGACAGAGCTGCCCATTCAACTGAAGAAAAGGGGGCTTGAAACAGATAAAGCCAGATGATCTGGCTTAGCAGGTCCCACCCCGACAAAGACCACCAATCAGAAACACTCTGTATTGAGAGTTTCGCAGCAAGCACAGCTGGACCCAGGACAGTCCAGCTCAGTAGGGGTAAGGGTGTCAGCCACTACTAATTACCAAGGCAGTCCACCATTACCAAGGCAGTCTGCCATTACTGAGGCAGACCGCCATTACCAAGGTGGTTCTAACTGTACCCTCTGTAAACAAAACCACAAGGAAGTTCACACAGCAGCTGGACAGAACCCACGGCAGCTCAGCAATGTCTCTGCTGACAGACTGTGACTAGACTACCTCCTTGCTGGGTAGGACATCTCTAAAAAAAGGCAACAGCATATCAGGAACTTATAAATAAAGCCCCACCTTCCCAGGACGGAGCACCTGGGAAAAAAGGCAATTATGAGCTCCGCTGCAGCAGACTTAAATGTACTACCTGCCCAGGAGCTCTGAATGGAACAACAGAACTCCCAGCTCAGCACTGGAACTCCTCTAAGGGACAGACTGTCTCCTCAAGCAACTCCCTGATCCCTGTGTATCCAAAGAGAAACCTCATAAAGTAGAGCTCAGGCTGACATCTAGTGGGCACCCTTCTAGGATGAAGATAACAGAAGAAGAAAACGGCAGCAACCCTTACTGTTTGCAGCTGCCACAGGTGATCCCCAGGCAAGCAGGGTCTGGAGTCAACTTCTAGCAGTCCTACAGCAGAGGGGCCTGACTGTTAGAAGGAAAACTAAAAAACAGAATGAAATAACTTCAACATCAACAAAAAGGTTGTCCACTCAGAGACCCCATCCGAAAGTCACCAACTACAAAGACCACAGGTAGATAAATCCATGAAGATGGGAAGAAACCAGCGCAAAAAGGATGAAACCACCAAAAATCAGAACGGCTCTCCTACAAGGGATCACAGCCCCTCACCAGCAAGGGAACAAAGCTGGATGGAGAATGACTCTGATGAATTGACAGAAACAGGCTTCAGAATGTGGTTAATAACAAACTTCTCTGAGCTAAAAGAACATGTTCTAACCCAATGCAAAGAAACTAAGTACCTTGAAAAAAGGTTAGATGAAATGCTAATATGAATAAACAGCTTAGAGAAGAATATAAATGACTTGATGGAGCTGAAAAAACACAAGAACTTTGCGAAGCACACACAAGTTTCAATAGCCAAATCGATCAAGCAGAAGAAAGAATATCAGA